>NC_041023.1:45793595-45796095 GCF_900634625.1 Parambassis ranga
CACACACAGACACACACAGACACACACACACACACACAGACACACACACAGACACAGACACACACACAGACATACAGACACACACACACAGACACACAGACACACACACACAGACACACACACACAGTGACTGACGGCAGCTCAGTGGGCAGTAAATGGTTAAATGTGTTCAGGCTAATTGAATCAGTGTAATATGAATCGATCCTGCAGTGAAGGTGTAATCGATCAGCTGAAGCAGGATTTATGATGTAATCTGAACGTGTTATAAATCAGTGTAATCCTCCAGGCGACCGCACTTCCTGCGTGGCGGATCAGTCCTGATGTATGAGTGACAGGCGCCTGTCGGCAGAAACACCCCACGGCGGCGAGAAGGAGATGTTTCAATTATCTAAATGAGTCACTTGATCTGCTGACAGGATCCATACAGAGCGGAGAATGAAGAGACACAGAGAGAGACGAGAGCCGAGCGGCGGCTGGACCAGGACGCCACGAGCAGAGTGCTCACTCAGACCACAAATATTACTACACAAGACACACACTGATCCACTTTTAGACAGTGTGTGGTTACTGTGCATCATCAGTGTGTGTGTGTCTAATGACTGAGAGAAACACACTGAATGAATGGAGGGTAATGGCAGCAGAGACAAGACTGAGAGGATGAAAGACGTCTGGAGGAACAGATGGAGAAGAGGAAGAGGAAGAGGAAGAGGAAGAGGAAGAGGAAGAGGAAGAGGAGTGAGTCCTCTGATCCTCCACCTCTGTATTTACAATCTTCACCTGTTTCCTGCTGTCATCACACACACACACACACAGAGACACACACACACAGACACACACACAGACACAGAGACACACACACACAGACACACACACAGACACACACACAGACACACACACTGACACACAGACACACACAGACACACAGACACACACAGACACAGAGACACACACACACAGACACTGACACACACACAGACACAGACACAGAGACACACACACACAGACACACACACTGACACACAGACACACACAGACACACAGACACACACTGACACACACAGACACACACACACACAGACACACACACTGACACAGACACAGAGACACACACACAGACACACACACTGACACACAGACACACACTGACACACACAGACACACACACTGACACACAGACACACAACCTGACACACACAGACACACACACACATTGACACACAGACACACAGACTGACACACAGACACACACTGACACACACAGACACACACACACAGACACACAGACACACACACTGACACACAGACACACACTGACACACACAGACACACACACTGACACACAGACACACACAGACACACACAGACACACACACACAGCAGATGTTTCTCTGTAAGCAGCTTAGTTCAGAATGAATCAGCTGATTCATGTCAGGCTGAGGCGCCGTGCTGCCTTCACTGCAGCTCAGAGTTTAGACTGTTAGAGGACGTCAGCAGCAGCAGCAGCGGAGCTCCCAGGGGACGGTGCCGGCCCCCTCCTCTTCACCCTTCACACCTCAAAGACTAAGGAGCTGGTCATCGACTTCAGGAAGTCCAGCCCACAACCACGTCCAGTGACCGTCAGGGACGAAGAGGTGGAGACTGTAGGCAACTACAAGTACCTGGGGTTGTGGCTGGACAACAAGCTGGACTGGACCTGCTACAGATCACCTGTACAAGAAGGGTTCCCTTCCCGAATCACTGCCTCCATCCTCTGTGTGTCACAGTGCTCCCTTTATGATGTCACAGAGCGGCATCCAATCAGAACCTACAGAACTGACCTTCCAGAAAACACACTTTGACAGACCAGTGGAGCCTCTGGCCAATCAGCTGCCTGCAGCTGAGGTCATCACAGAGACACTTCCTGTGATGTCAGAGAGCACAGGGAAAATCCAGAAGAAGAGTCTTGATAATCAGAGCCTCCGGGTAACGAGGCTGCGCTCGTTAGCGAGGGTCTGCATGAGCTCACCTCCCCTAACAAGCTAATGGGAGCCATTACAATGAGCCACTGTCCAATTAGACGCAACCTCTGCGCTGAGGTCAGAGAGCAGAGCATCATGGGAGAGAGCAGGAGGTATGCAGACACACACATGATCAATACCCACAATTATCAAGCAGAGCTGTTGGGGCAGGTCAGCGGTTCCCATGGTTACCCAGACGATGCTCCATGTGGCCGGCAGTGAGGTTTGTTTTCATTTCATCTTATTAAATCTCGTCCTCACGGTCACAGACAGGATTTATCATCACTCAGACGTCTGCTGTGCAACCCACCGCCTCCTCCATCCCTCCATCCCTCCATCCCTCCATCCTCTCCTCCTCTTCTGCTCCAGCTCCGTGACTCTGGCTAATCTCTGAAAATCCCAGCAGCCTAAAAGCTTTGCTGGCAGCGGGGCGAGGCGTAGCTGCTGCCAGAGCTCTCCATAAGTGACAAACAGTAATTAACCAACAGTAAATGCAGTAAACA
>NC_041023.1:45801095-45803595 GCF_900634625.1 Parambassis ranga
TGTGTGTGTCTGTGTGTGTCTGCAGTCAGTGCGTGTGTGTGTCTCAGTGTGTGTGTCTGCAGTCAGTGTCTCAGTGTGTGTGTGTGTGTCTGTGTGTGTCTGCAGTCAGTGCGTGTGTGTGTCTCAGTGTGTGTGTCTGCAGTCAGTGTCTCAGTGTGTGTCAGTGTGTGTGTGTCTCAGTGTGTGTGTGTGTCTGTGTGTCTCAGTGTGTGTCTCAGTGTGTGTCTCAGTGTGTGTGTCTGTGTGTGTCTGCAGTCAGTGCGTGTGTGTGTGTGTGTGTCTGCAGTCAGTGTCTCAGTGTGTGTGTGTGTCTCAGTGTGTGTGTGTCTGTGTGTGATAAGCTGACATTCAGGAATGCTGTCACTTGTTTTTGTTTTTTCAGACTGATAAACTTTGTGTTGTGATTTTTTTCCCAGCATTCCTCAGTGATGATTGCTGCACTTTCACACACTTATCACACCGACCCTCAGAACGCCGTTTTACCCACAATGCTCCAGGGCTCTGTGACTGTCCAACGCTGGTTGGAATAACAGAGAAAGCGTTTTGTTTCTTCTCTGCAGTCTGTCGCCATCTTTGTGTTTGGTTACCACGGTAACGGCCGTCTCTGCTCCTATCCTATCAGCTCGCTTCTTCAGACCTGCCACCCTCCCTCAGTGACCCCGCCTCAGTCCCCAGGGCCTCATGTTGGGCAGCGCAGCTCATTCCGGCTGACTGGTAATCGCTCAGAAGCAGAGATAAAGAGAAATTCCCCCCGAGGCCGCGAGCTTTCCCTTGAACAGCAGCTGTCAATCATCAGCCGGCCGCCATCGCACACAGGCACTCAGTAGCTCCGCCCACTGATGGACTCACTTTAAAGGAAGCAGGACGGTCTGAGAGGACACGACAGCATGGAGGGAGGGTCAGCGGCGGCTTCCAGGAAAACAGGGGGGGGGGGCACTTAGGCTAATTAATGATTCTCATGCACGACCGCTGAGCGTGCACGTGGTGTTTTAAGGGGGCTTAAGCCTTCATCCATTAGACAAATGAGAGGGCAGAAGGGAGGCTTCAAGTGGAAGACTCAGAGGCAGCAAGACACACACACACACACACACACAGACACACACTCTAATGGCTACAAAGGGTAATCAGTCTTCTGGACTAATCAGGATTTTTTAAATGAACACACCATCTCTCACTCTGAGGCTACAAAACACACCGATCAAATTAGAGCGTGCGCACACACACACACACAGATACACACACACACACACACTGACTGCAGACACACACAGACACACACACACACACACACACTGAGACACACACAGACACACTGAGACACACACAGACACACAGACACACACACAGAGGTGGATGAGAGGAGAGCTGTAGGAGAAGCTGACCAGCAGTGTGTGAGCTCCAGCCGCCTCCACCTTCAGTGCTGTGGTGCCTGCATGGAGGCTCAGGGTGGAGATCATTAACTCTTTGCGTGTGTTTTTCAGGCTGTGATGAAGCATCTTACGTCTAGGACGTGTCAGTGTTGTTGCACGAGCAGGAAGCCATGGTGGACTCACATGTGACCAGCAGTCACATGACCAGCAGTCACATGACCAGCTCATTTCTCCACCCTGTAAAAACACACTGATGATGGGGGGGGGGCGGAGCGGCCGGCTGGCGGCTGACCGGGCTCTGCAGGCGGTCTCTGAGCTGGTCTATGATACCTTTATGGAAATGATAACACAGCTCCTCTGAGTCATCCCACACCCGGACCCCCTCCTGCCTCCGCCCGCCGCCACCCGCCTCCGCCCGCCGCCGAGCGGCTCTGCCGGCTCCTCGGCCACAGCGTCAGATTAAACGGCAGCTCGCTCATCTCCATGTGAGGAGCCGCCTCCTGGGGGAGGGCGTGTTCCCTCTGAGCTGGAATGAGCCTGGAATGTAATCCTGTTTCCTGCTGCCCCCCCACAGCCTCAGAACAAAGTGGGCCAGTTTGAAGATGTGGAGCCGTGTGTGTTCCTGCACACTGACCAGACCCACACCAACAACACACACACTGTCTGACAGACTCACACCGAGGAGCTCATCCGTCACTGCGGAGCGGCCGCGGCAGACTCCGTCAGACCGAGCCTCCGTCAGACCGAGCCTCCGTCAGACTAAATGGGAGCAGTTACAGGCTGAACCCCGCAGGGACGCTGGGCTCACCTTCAGCGAACGTCCTCCTCCCGCCTCCTCCCCGAGCAGGACTTCCTCCTCCCACACTTTTCTGGGGCAGACGGCAAACTTTGGCTGCAAAATGTGGGACAGGACTACCTGCTGAAAGTGGGCCACCGCCACGACCGACTGACCAATAGGAGGCCGCGATCATGACGACCCCCCCCCCCCCAACACTCCGACCGTCCACGTCCGTCACGTTCATCGGCCGAAATCAGGCCAGAGACCCAAAGACAGCAGGAGGAGTGACACAACGACAACACATGACACACAACAACGACACACACGAATACCCACACAGTTTAATGCACAC
>NC_041023.1:45808595-45812382 GCF_900634625.1 Parambassis ranga
GGTCCTTCACTGCAGACTCACACAAACAAATGAGACTCATCAGAGCGCACAGCTTCACCGTCGCCTCTGATGAAGCTGCTCCATCACCCCCCACCAGCACAAGGCCTCCACACGCCATTACCCAGCAGCAGCCTCACAGCGAGGACCCACACTGCATGTGTATACACAGAGGACACACACTCAGACGCTGCTCTCTGATTGGCTGGAGCTGCCCTGTGAGGAGAAACATCCTCTGACAGAAACGTCTTTAATTATCTGACGACTTCTTCTTCTTCTCTGCTCAGGGCGGCAGCGGTCACAGCTGATCGCACGCCGCCGACCCGTCAGACAGCACCCGGCCGGGTTAACGCCTGCAAATCTGCCGTCACATCTGTCTCCTCTGCACGCGCTCACAACACAGTCCACAAGCTGCGACACATCCCACTGCTCACCTCCAGCATGCAGCACTGTGCTGTGCAGAGACAGAGACAGACAGACACACAGAGACACACACAGAGACAGACACACACAGACACAGAGACAGAGACACACACAGAGACACACACAGAGACACACACAGAGACAGAGACACACACAGAGACAGACACACACACAGACACACACACAGAGACAGACACACACAGAGACAGACACACACACAGACACACACACACAGAGACAGAGACACACACAGAGACAGACAGACACACAGAGACACACACAGAGACAGACACACACACACACACAGAGACAGACACACACAGAGACAGACACACACACACACACAGAGACAGAGACACACACAGAGACACACACAGAGACAGACACACACACAGAGACAGACACACAGAGACAGACACACACACAGACACACACACAGAGACAGAGACACACACAGAGACAGACACACACACAGACACACACACAGAGACAGACACACACACACACACACAGAGACAGACACACACACACACACAGAGACAGAGACACACAGAGACACACACAGAGACACACACACAGACACACACACAGAGACAGACACACACACAGAGACAGACACACACAGAGACAGACACACACACACAGAGACACACACACAGAGACAGACACACACACAGAGACAGACACACACAGAGACACACACACTAGGGCTGAACGATCTATCGTTTTAGACCGAAAATCGCGATCTCAGATGACGCGATTTTGAGATCGTCAAAGCCGCGATTTTTTCCACTGCTCCTAACTGAATCAGGTTTTGTTTTGTCAAATGCTACGGCTGAAAACGAAAAGAAAACGGAGGAACTGGTCCCTAAAACGAACTCCACCTTTATGTTCGGTGCTGTTTCTGCCGGCAGCAGCGGCGTGTCTTCTAAGCCTGTGTGTGTGTCTGTGTGCGCGCGCGACGTGAGTCGCAGTGGAAGGGCCGCGTGTAAATGCTACGAGCACGTACGCGCCCACCTCTCTGAACATCACCAGCTCCTTATATTCAGGTTCGCTGCTGTTGTGCCGTCAGCAGCTCTTCTACACCTGTGTGTGTCGCATTTGTGTGTGTGTGTGTGTCGCATTTGTGTGTGTGTGTGTGTCGCGTGTGTGTGTGTCTGTGTCGCGTGTGTGTGTGTGTGTCAGATGCAGACAGAGGCAGCAGCTAATGACGTCACCAAACAATAACGCAGGCATTTGATGAAGAGGCTCCATGAGGACTAAACGGTGGACAGAGCTGACAGCAGCAGCTCCGTTTGTCCTTAGACATGATTAAAGTTTGATCATTTGTTCTAAATCACATTGAACTTTAAGAGTTACTTAAGTCTCAATACTGTATTTACTGTTTAACCTTAGGAGGCACACTTCAGTCTGTTTAATGACTGTTGAATAAAACTTTACAGAACTACATTAGTCTTCTTTTAACCTGTTTGAAATAAAACTTTATTTTGTTCTGTAATTGTTATTTAAATTTTCATGTTTATTAAAACTAATACTGAGTGCACGTTATCAGAGTTTACTTTTATCTACTGATAGTTTTTGAGAAGTGACAGAGCAGCTACCTGACGTCATTTACACAGAAACATGTTTGACATGATTTGAAAAATCGTGGATGAAATCGAAATCGCAATATTTGCCAGAAAAAATCGCAATTCAATTTATTCTTAAAATCGTTCAGCCCTAACACACACACACAGACACACACAGACACACACATACACACACACACAGACACACACACACAGAGACAGAGACACACACAGACACACACTCAGAGACAGAGACACACACACAGTCACACACACACACACACACACACACAGACACACACAGGGAAGGCAGAGCGGCTGAGGTCGTCACTGTAGATACTGTAGAGTCCCTGTCTGTACATCAGGACGTGTTTGTGCAGCAGTTTGTTGTGTCTACAGATCCTCTGATCCACATCTGGATTCTGCAGATGTGGGACAGGATCAGGATCAGGACAGGGACCAATCTGCACCACCAACACTTCCTGACTGCCTCTGATTGGTCTGCTCCTTTCAAGCCCAACTAACATGGCGGCTCACTCAGAACGCCTCTCTTCATGTCAGACACTGGAGCAGGGTTTCTGTTCAGTCCACCATCAGGTACAGACAGACAGCGCCACAGCGACCAATCAGAGGAGAGATCCTCCGAGACTCCACCTCTGAACCTGAAACACGTCCAAACAAACGGCGCCCTGTTCACAGGAAACCTGCAGCCTATTACCACGCACAGGATTAGGCATAAACAGGCTAATCCCACCATTGTTCACAGTGAGTGTGTGTGAGTGTGTGTGTGTGTGTGTGTGTGTGTGAAAGAGTTGAAAACTCCTCCACAGTGTCAGACGAGGCAGCGCTGTGACAGCTCAGACAGAACATCAGTCCTGTCCACACAATGCAGAACGTCAATCAGACACAAGCACAGCCAGCGTGTGTGTGTGTGTGTGTGTGTGTGTGTGTGTGTGTGTGTGTGTGTGTGTGTGAGAGAGAGAGCGAGATTCAGAAAACCTATAGTGCAGTTTCAATCCCTCTAAAAAGGTCAGTGTGAATGTACCAGATATAATGTATGAAGATATGACTGAACATAAAAGGCTGACACACACACACACACACACACACACACACACACACACACACACACACACACACACACACACACACACACACACACACACACACACACAGATGTGATTTACATTCCTGAACGGTGGATCTGAGCCGACATGTTGAAGTGCGTGCAGGCGGCGGCCTCGCTGCGCGGCGTGCAGGCGAACATTCCTCCTGCACGTCTTTATCTGCCACGAGGCTCGACGCACGTCAGAGGACGTCTGGTCTCTGCCCCGCTCAGAACGCCACGCGGCCGTGCTGCAGGTGTCGCTCAGCTGATCAATAAACACTGGGACGACTTCCTGTGATCTGAGCTGACACGGCAGAAAGCGCGCTTGGAGGACACAGTCAAAAGTATTTGGACACATCACTGCAGGTCAGACAGAGACTCTGGCTGTGTCTCATTTCAGGGTCTGCATCCTTCGGAGTGCGCATTTTAAGGCCGCTTACGTCACAAAGCTGCGCGAAGGCTGTCCCAATTCGCCAAAAGTCGAAGGGTCCTTCAAATGCGTCCTCCAAATGCGTCCTCCTTTTGCCTGAATTTGGAGGACGCATCGCTACCATCCTTCGTGGCCTTAAATATCCCACAATGCTTTGCGGACCTACTTTTTGTCCAATAGTACGATGACGGACCAAGCGAGCGGCAGCGGCACCGGCAGGAGTGCCGAATTCACATTTAAATGTAAGTAAAGAGCAGTAGT
>NC_041023.1:45812482-45813968 GCF_900634625.1 Parambassis ranga
TCATTTCTTTCACTGGTTTGAAATCAATCATCGATCAATAAATCTGTGTCTGCATGAGCTCCAAGGGGCGGAGCCTCGCCTCCGTCCACACTCACACACTTCAGTTCCACAAGCGCAACAGCTCGGGGGCGAGCTTCATGGGAGCGCGCCTTTGGACGAGGGCGGGGCCAGAGAGGAACCGACCGAGGGGAGCAGAGAGTTCGGTTCATCTGAGCCGCAGAGAGTTCGACCGGCGGCAGGAGCAGGGCTCGAGCCTCCGGGGACACGGACCGTTCACGAGGACCTCCTTCGGTCGCGGCGCGTGCCGCCGTGGAACCGTTTTCTTCTTCTGCTGCTGCGAACATGAAGCCGCAGGAAGCCAGCGACTGAAGTTCGAGCAGGTAAGAGGCCAAAGTTCAGACACGATCCACGGTACCGGGCCCCGCAGGAACCAGCCGAGCCCGCGAGACTGATCATTCAGTCCGAGTATCGATTACTAAAGACTCGGTTTGTCAGCTGATCCATGAACAGTTTCCTGTCAGTGATCAGTGATCAATGAATACAGTAAGTATTCCTTCACAGCGTGGACCATAATCAATCACTGTTCATATTTATCGATCGTCTTTATGTTGGTGTTTCTGCGGTTTGATTAGTTTTATTAATATCGACAACAAATCAATACATTTAAAATGTTTGTAAAATGTGACTCATCCACAGTAGAAGTCCGTCAGAAGGTGATTGATCTGTATCGATGAGTAATAATCACTGATAACAGTGAACAGCCTGAGTCTGTTCAGTCACACACTGAGTTTAAACACACAACAACAACACTTATGTAAGGCTGAAGGCTGCAGAGAACAATGGCTCACACACACACAGAGACACACTCACACAGACACACACACACACACACACACACTCACTCACAGACACACACAGACACACACACTCACTCACACACACACACTCACTCACAGACACAGACACACACAGAGACACACACAGACACACACACTCACACACACAGACACACACACACAGAGACACACACTCACACTCACACACACACACTCACTCACAGACACAGACACACACAGAGACACACACACTCACACACACAGACACACACACACACTCACAGACACACACACACACAGAGACACACACTCACACAGACACACAGAAAGAGAGACACACTCTCACAGACACACACACACAGACACACACTCACAATGACACACACACACACACACACAATGACACACACACACACACACACACACACACAGAAAGAGAGACACACTCTCACAGACACACACTCACTCACAGACACACACACACACAGACACACACTCACACACACACACACACTCACAATGACACACACATACACACACTCACTCACAGACACACACACACACAGACACACTCACACAGACACACACACACACTCACACACACACTCACACACACAGACACACACACACACACACACACACACAGACAC
>NC_041023.1:45814168-45849168 GCF_900634625.1 Parambassis ranga
GCGACTCTGACTTCAGGCTGTGTCACCCTCCTCAGAGAGCTCCAGCCACCTCCCACCTGCCGCCCAGCGCCGAGGAGCAACAGAGGCAGATCGACCAGGTGAGGGCAGTGTGTGATGCTGATGCGGCAGGGAGGAGGGTGGTGGCGATAGGGCCTCACTGATGGACCCTGTTCTTGTTGGCAGGACTACCTGGTGGCGATGACCCTGCAGCAGCAGCAGGGCGGGACCCCAGGGCCGCTCAGTGACCTGGAGCTGGCCCGACAGCTGCAGCAGGAGGAGTACCAGCAGCAGCAGCAGCAGCAGCAGCAGCAGCAGCAGCAGGCGTCAGTGCAGGCCACGCAGCAGGTATCTGCACACTGTGAAGCATTCAGCCCCCCCCTCCCACCCTGCTGCTGTCGTCATAGTGACAGCTGTGTTCTCCTTTCCAGGTCAGAGGTCAAGGGTCGCAGCAAGTGAGGAGAAGAGACAAGGACTCAGACTGTACCCTCCTATAGGCTCATCTTCATCTGTGATGGCATTAAAACCTCCTTAAGGCCTCACACACACACACACACACACACACACACACAGTCACTCAATGCCAAAACTCAGTGCTTTGGTCACAGTTTGTAAATTTGTAAGAATCATGAGTGGAGTCTGGAGCGGACCACAGTCTGACCTGCCTTCATGGCGGCTGACGGAGCGTCACGTTGTGTCCGCGCGGCCCGTTTGTGATGATCAGCCAAACTTCCTCCTCAAGTGAGAGCCAAAGAGTTACAGATGTTCTTATTTAAACCTGCAGCTGTTTGATGAAGTGACGTCTGCTGTCAGACCGTCAGTCCGTTCGTCTGAAGCACATCCACGTCTGCTGAGCTCAGACCTGGCTCCTGTTCCGCTCTGCTGCCCCCTGCTGACACTTTTTAACAGTTGTTTGACTCTGATCTCTTTTGAGCTTTGTTTCCCAGCAGTCTCAGCTCTGACATCACATCCTGTCATAGAGTCCACAGGAGCGTCTGCGCTCATTCATCTGATGTGTTTAAAGTTATTTCAAATCTAACAGTGTTGCAGCCAGAGTCAACCAGCAGTGATCATTCACCTCCTCGTTAGTTTTCACATCAGTGCCATGATGGACATTTTTAATCTGCCAAATATCAAACCTGAGGAGCTGCTCACAGTGATGGTGCGTTCACTGCCCGTCTCAGTGTTCGATCGTCTGATGACAGCAGCAGGAGTTCCTGCAGGTGGAGGACCTCCTGCTCCAGGACCTCCAGCTGGAGGACCTCCAGCTGCAGGACCTCCAGCTGGAGGACCTCCTGCTCCAGGACCTCCAGCTGCAGGACCTCCAGCTGGAGGACCTCCAGCTGCAGGACCTCCAGCTGCAGGACCTCCAGCTGGAGGTCCTCCAGCTGCAGGACCTCCAGCTGCAGGACCTCCTGCTGCATGGACGCTGCCCAGAAACTAAGATTATTAAAAGAAGTCATTTTTGTCTGAACATTAGGAGTGAACGTTGTTACGATTTGGACCTGATGCTGTAACAGTGTGGAGAACATACCCCTGAATCTGAATGATTCTGATGTTGCAGTGGTTTTAAAGGACTTCCTGTCATGTTAACATGTCTGAGACTCTGTGTTCAAGCCTTCCTGTTCTTAACATCTGCTGAGAAACAAACTGTCTGACGGCTTCTCTGACAGCTCTCACTGAAAACATTTCCCATCACGCACGGCCGCCTGCAGGGGGCAGCGCGGGCCTTTTCCCTGCTGTGGGGTCGCTGCCTCGCTGTGTTCCAGCTTTGTATTTAACTCTTCATCATGTCAATAAAAGGACTCTTTGATCAGCCGCCTCTGGTTCGTGTTCTTGGGCGACCTTTGACCTGCTGAGTATAAGATGAATCTGTTTGTGTGACCTGTTCAGTTTGTGGTGGTGACCTTTGACTCTATACTGATCATAAAAACACTGCTAACAAACCTGGCGTCTGTCCAGAGTGGTGTGTGGAGGAGGCTTCAAAGTAAGAAATATATATTTGATGCAGTGTTTTCTAAGCTGTTTAATAAAGACCTGTATGTTTAACCCTTTGGTTTCTGGTCGTCTTTCGTAGGTTCTGACAGCTGAAGGTGTGTGCAGGTGAAGAGCTGCTCCTCTACCTGCAGGTAAACACACAAGGGAACACTTAAAGATCCCTCAGGAGAACATCTGCCTCCATAGGAGAACGTCCGCCGCTTCAGAAGAACATCCGCCTCCTCATCAGGAGAACATCCCCCGCCTCAGGAGAACATCCGCCTCCTCATCAGGAGAACATCCCCCGCCTCAGGAGAACATCCGCCTCCTCATAAGGAGAACATCCCCCGCCTCAGGAGAACATCCGCCTCCTCATCAGGAGAACATCCGCCTCCTCGTCAGAAGAACATCCACCGCCTCAGGAGAACATCCGCCTCCTCATCAGAAGAACATCCCCCGCCTCAGGAGAACATCCGCCTCCTCATCAGGAGAACATCCCCCGCCTCAGGAGAACATCCGCCTCCTCATAAGGAGAACATCTGCCTCCTCATCAGAAGAACATCCCCCGCCTCAGGAGAACATCCGCCTCCTCATAAGGAGAACATCCCCCGCCTCAGGAGAACATCCGCCTCCTCATCAGAAGAACATCCACCGCCTCAGGAGAACATCCGCCTCCTCATCAGGAGAACATCCCCCGCCTCAGGAGAACATCCGCCTCCTCATAAGGAGAACATCCGCCTCCTCATCAGAAGAACATCCCCCGCCTCATCAGGAGCACAGCCAGGCGTTG
Source organism: Parambassis ranga (assembly GCF_900634625.1). NCBI lineage: Eukaryota > Metazoa > Chordata > Actinopteri > Ambassidae > Parambassis > Parambassis ranga. The sequence goes on from NC_041023.1 coordinate 45,816,933, forward strand.
TAGGGAGCTCATACAGGTGTGTGGAGGCCACACACACTGCTGAGCCTCATTCTGACTTGTCTTAAGGAGTTTCAGCCTGTGATGTGATTTTACCCTTTTATCTTGAGTATGGTTCCAAATCCAGACCTCCATGGGTTAATAATTTTGATTTACATTGATCATTTTTATGTTATTTTGTTCTCAAAATATTCCTTTATGTAATGATGAAGACTCTGAACTGGAACCGTTCCTTCATGGAGGTCTGGAGGGGTTGGTGTAGTGCTTTCTGAGCAGACCCGTTAGAAACCAGACACTGGTGGAGCCTTCAGCTTTATTAGAGGAGCTTCCATGCAGTTAGTCAGGACGAGGTTCTGTACATGATGGAGGGTCAACAAAAACAGAAGCTTACATTCTGAGGTTCGGGTGGAGGAGTCCCACCGTCTGCTGTATTCTACACATGATGTCAGATTGTCTTCTTTAACCCTCATGATGAGGAGGTGGCGTCTCTGTATTCACAGGAACTTTCTTCTGTTCTGTTCTCAGTGAACTCAGGACGCCTCGGCTGAGTGTCTGGACCGGGTCCAACCGCCTCCGCCTGCATCATGTAGGTAAGCCCCCCCCCCCCCCCCCCCCCCCCCCAGCATGAGATGATGCTGTGTGACATCTTAGCATTGTTAGCATCACTAGCATTTCCCTAATGGACACGTAATCAAAGTGAAATGGGCGTAGTGTTAAAAAACAGGTTCAACACTGACAGCTTTCATTCAGGGTAAATGCACTTTAAGAGCTTCACATTGAAGTGTTTGGAGCTGATGATGAAGGCAATGACAGGTGGTGGCAGGGACGAGCTCCAGCAGACTCCAGACAAACACCGATATGAGTCTTTGCTGTAGAACTATCGGGCTGATATCTGAACCTGAGTCCATCTGATGAGTGTTGAACCCCGTCCCTGCAGCGGTCACACAGCGGATATAAAAGCACTTGTGAGGGCCGAACGTCCCTCCTGTTGCATTGATAGAAGTTTGTACCGTCTGTACATCTCAAGGCATCGATCCATTCAGTTACTTATTCACAAAAAAGAGTGTTTGCTATTAAAGTTGCTTCACTGGTAAACACAGCAGCGAGCTAACGGCTAGCTGCAGGTAACATGACGCTGCTTCCACAGCAGCTCTGTGCTTCTCCTTCAATAGTGGTTAAAACAGCTAACCTGCAAAATGAACACTGAAAAGGAGCGCTACATGCTAACTACAGCTGTGGTTGACAAATATGCTGTTTTAAATGACAGGATAACACGGTGATGGCCAGCAGCTCCACTGAATGTAAACAACATCTGGAACATAAGCTAAGGACAAACCCAGCCCGCAGAATCCACATGCAGCTGGAAAACCATCTGTCTGTTTCTGTCCTCTGTATGAGCTCCAATCCACTGTCAGCATTATCGTCCCGATGACCTGACTAACAGCCTGAAGCCGAGGAGCAGGGAAAGAACCCAGGACAGTCAGCTGCTAACATGCTAACGTCTGTTTTTGTGGCGTTTCTTATCGGTTATTTGTCAACCATAGCTTCTCTTCCTGTTTCAGTTCTTATTTCTGATTTTTTTTTATATATTTCTGAAGAGTCCAGTATCATTACCATGTAATTACTATGTAATTAACATGTAATTAACATGTAATTCACTGCAACAGGCAGCTAAATTAGCTAAACAGCTTATTGATAGGTGCCTCATTAAGTTCTGTGACTAGCTGGTATGCTAACTTCACAATAAAGGAATTAGTGGACAGTTCTGGTAGCATTAGCTAATGTAGCTGGTCTGCTAACATCTTAAAGTGAGTATTTAACGTACATGTATGTTTACACAGTAACACTCAGACGCAGATTCAATGTTACAAACAGGAAGTCGACACCGACAACAACAAGGTTTGTGTTGAAGCAAACGTTCGGTCTGCTTCTCTCACTGCTCCCCCGCCTCTCCTGATTGGCTGGTGTAAATCACAGGAATGTATGTTGGGGCCAATCAGGGAGGAGAAATGTGGCGCATTTGGTAAATATGCTAATAACTTGTTAGCGTGTCTGTAGGTTCACACTGTGACATCACAGCACCGACGTCTTTCGTTTAACATTCATCAAACCTCTGCTTCACAGGAAGCAAAAAAAAAAAAAAAACAGGGTCACACTTTGTGTTTGTTAGCGTTGCTACGCTAATGTTAGCATGAACAACACTGATGACATGAGGTGTGGTGAGGTGTGAGGGATCCTGCTGAGGATCCGGCTGCTCTGTGTTCACTTTGTGCTTCTTCACCTTCTGTTCTCTAAGAACAGCCACAGTCCGGTTCCTCCAGTCAGGACGTCCTGCTGGTGTGCGATGGATCAGCTGAGCGGGCCGCCGTCTTCATGTCCCTCACAGGCCGGAGGGACTCTGTGCTTCAGTCTTTGTTTCCTTTAGAATCTGTAACAGACGGTCCTGCAGCTCTGTAACAGAGTGTTAGTGTAAAAACAGTCATGTGACCGGTGAAGCTGGATGCCACCAATCAGAGGGGAGGAAGGAGCTCAGCTGTAAACTGTCCAATCAGACGTGACCCTAAAGGGTCCTCAGCAGCAGCCGAGTCCATGAACATGTGTGACGCTTCCAGCCGGCTCCAGAAGGATCCATGTGTTCTGAGATCCAGCAGGCCGCCAGGTCACATGATGCCGTTGGTCACATACTGGAAGGAGTCGTAGAGTTTGGTGGTGATGGAGCGCATGGAGCCGTCCACCAGCTGCTCCACCAGCAGCTGCAGCTGCTCCTCCGTCAGGGACATGTGGAAGCGCTCCTTCAGGCTGCGGATGGTGCTGGAGCCGTGGAAGCAGGGCAGGTGGGAGCCTGCGGGACAGAACAGGAAGTGACATCACCATGTGCGTCAGGGAGCGGGTGGCGTTAGTGTGAGCAGTGCGGTACCTTGTTGCATGATCTCCACGATCTGCAGCACCTTCTCCATGTGCTTCCTGGCTGCGATCAGGCCCTGCAGCATCAGCATCTTGTAGTAGATGAACATGTCCCCGTCCAGGCCGCCCATCACCTGAAACACAGAGCACAGGTCCCGTCTCACACCGCCACCAACACATTGATCCACAACACTGCCGCCACTCACATCTACGAACTCTGACGTCAGCTTGAAGGCGGACGTCTCGAAGCCGAGGTTGCGAGGGGAGCTGGACAGGATGAAGCCAAAGTCGATGTGGATGATGTGGCCTTCAGAGTCCAGCAGGATGTTCCCGTTGTGCCTGCACACATCACAGAGTCAGCTTCAATGAGCTCACACACAGGAAGTGCGGGCGGTAGGGTCTCACCTGTCTTTGACCTGCAGCAGGTAGCAGATCAGGCTGTACCCGGCGCAGCTCTGCACGAAGTTCCTCTGAGCGGTCAGGAAGGCCTCGGTGGTGAAGCTGCCGTGCTCCTGCAGGAAGTAGTCCAGCAGCGACAGCTGACTCTGCTTCCTCACCTGAAACAGGAAGCACATCACAACATCCTCCGTTCAGACAGCCACGCGCTGACCGCTCCACCCACCTCCCAGAACCCCCCCCCCGTACCTGATGGAGGGAAACGGCGTTGAGGACGGGTTCGATCATCCCGCTGTCTGATGACATCACCAGGATCTTATAAGGCTTGATCCACAGAGGAACCCTCTCCTGCTGCCAGATGGACTGGAGACACACAGACGCAGGGTTTACTACTGCCATTGAACGCACCACAGACCGCTACAGACAGCGGGCGGCTCAGGTGAGTCTGTACCTGCAGCTGTCGGAGCACCTGATAGGCCAGCAGCTCCTGCCTCAGGTCGTCTCCACACTTGACGATGACGGACAGCAGCCTCCAGTTGGGCAGGTGACCGTAGGGAGACGCTTCTCTGATCCGCCTGAAGACAAACGGACGGCGTCACTGCAGCAGCAGCAGCTGAGGCCCCGCCCCCTGCCTGCTTCACACACTCACCTGACTTTCTCCTCCCAGGGTTCTTTGAGGGCGACGGCAGACGGGTCCTCAGGGTCCCTCCTAAAGGTGGTGGGAGTGTGAGCGAGGTTCTCCGACAGACGGCGCCTGAAACAGCACCAACATGACACGGAGCTCAGAGCTGGACGATGAGACGGCTGAACTGTCTCTGTGTCCTCTGGACACGTTCTTACCTGATGTCTCCGGCAGCGATGAACACCGGCTCCTTGCTCTCCAGGCTGGTGATGCTGTCAACTGAAAACTGACTGATGTTGTCGCTGCTGCTGGTCTGAGCCTCCGCCTACAACACACAGACACACAGGTTTCTGTCCCTGTGAAGGACACTGGCGTCTCCGCTGGTTTATCAGGACGTGTGTGTGTGTGACAGCAGTGATGGATGATGGAACACTTACCTCCACCTGCAGCTGTCCGATGTCGTCGGTGGCCCACGCCTCGTCGTCGTTGTCGTAGTTTGGCACGGTGGAGAAGCTTCCTGCTCGGTGCTCTGATGTCATGCTGCCTGCCGTGTTAGCGTTAGCCACAGCGCTACAGTCCAGGTTCTCGGCGGAGCGAGCCGTGCGGATCCTAGTCTCTGGGATCCGACTGGGGACGGGAGACGTCTCGAAGCTGTCGCACTCCAAGACCTCCACATAGATGATGTATGGAGCCTGGAGGAGGGGGAGGAGTTACAGTCACCATGCTAACAGTGATAGCAGTGCTTACAGTGAGGCTCGCTCACCTTGTCCTTGGAGTTGAGGACCACCGCCTGGGTGTGGGGGACCCTGCAGACGTGGTGCTGGTGCTCGGCTGTGGGCAGCCACACTCGGGCTGGCAGCTTGTGGTTGAGCAGTGACAGCTCCGAGATGAGCCGCTGCGTCTTCTGCTCTTTGGTGGGCAGCGTGGCCAAGCGCTTCCCGATGCAGAGCAGAGACTTGACGAACTCCCTCTGAGGACGCAGGCGCTCCGGCTGTGAAGACAGACGCCGTCAGAGGAGGAGTCAGAGGAGGAGCCAACATAGCAGTGACACCGCTCCAGGAAAACACAGCTTGGTTCTGAGCGGGCGTTCAATAATCGGGTTTAACTTTAAGATGTTTGATTTGATTGTTTCAGCTCCTCAAACAGACGCATGCAGCCGAGTGGAGACACCGGCTACAGACAGCCTGCGCACATCAGCCAGGCCTAGTCCAGACTCATCTGTGATCAGTCTGGATTTACATTCAGAACCGGTTTCAGGCCTCGGCTCCACACATGGAAACACCTCAGAGAGAGACTCACAGACAGGGAGGAAGGATCCAGGACCCAGATTCTGCAGGAAGTCCACTTATAGAAACTTAAACCATGAACACTGTCCCCTCATCACCTTCTCCCTGTGCCATGGCAACACCCCCCCCCCACGCAGGAGTCCGATGTCCATCAACAAGTGGACGTCTGACACGTCCTCACACAAGGACAGACACAGGAGATGTCTCTCTCTGGACTTCAACACCAGAACTGAAGACCCAACAGCAAGTGGACACAACCCTCACTGATCTGAGCAGCAGCAGGACACACACACCCTGAAGTCAAACATCATGGATTCATCCAGTGATGTCACACGCTTCCATCACCTACCTCCTCGTGGACTGCCTCCACCTTTGGGTTGCTCCCGGTCCGTTTGAGGCAGGCCCCAGGCCCGCTGCTCGCCATGGTGGCGTCCGACTTGGACCTCTGGTGCGTCCTCCTGGAGGGAGACACGAACACCTCCCCCTCCCCCGGGACAGGGCTGTCAGGGGCGGGGCCCACCTCCACGTTGCTGCTGTTGTGTCGGCGGTGACTGCGGCGGTGGGATGGCGAGGACAGTGGGCTGGGCGGTTGGAGTTCATTGGAGAGGATGAGCTTCCGGAGCTTGGTGCCTCTGGAGTGGCGCTGGGTGGAGATGTGCATGTCGGAGGAGTAGGCGCCGAGCAGCCAGGCGGACAGCAGGGAGAAGGTGATGCTGCCCCTGCAGCGATGGATCTGAGGGACAGGGGACAGAGGTTAGAGGACAGGAGACAGGGGTCAGAGGACAGGAGACAGATGTCAGGGGACAGAGGTCAGAGGTCAGAGGACAGGAGACAGAGGTCAGAGGACAGGAGACAGATGTCAGGGGACAGAGGACAGAGGACAGAGGACAGGGGACAGAGGTCAGAGGACAGGGGACAGAGGACAGGAGACAGAGGTCAGGGGACAGAGGACAGAGGACAGGAGACAGAGGTCAGGAGACAGAGGTCAGGAGACAGAGGACAGGAGACAGAGGTCAGAGGACAGAGGACAGGGGACAGAGGTTACATCAGGCCGTCGGGGTTACCACCCAGGCAGGCGTGTGTGGACTCACCAGGTACGGCCGGATGGCGTCTCCCACCTCCGTGTCCATGTGCACGTACATGTTGAGCAGCTGCGGCAGGTAGAAGTCCACCTCACTGTCGGGGAAGCTGAAGAGGCGGTTCCCGATGTACGCCTGCACGCCCGGCTCCTTGGACTTGTACAGGTAGGAGATCGCCATGGAAACGTCAAACAGCTTGGACTCAAACAGGCGCAGCAGCCAGGACTGTTTGGACGAGGACGACGGTGAGGAGGCCTCCAGCCGGGTTGTGGGAAGCGGGTCCTGCTGGAGCCTCTTGCCATCTTTCCGTCCTTCGCCCTCCTCTTCCTCATCTTCCTCTTTGATGGAGCCGGCGTCTGGGTGGCTGTTCCACTGTGGGCCGCAGCGCTCCGTCATGTCTACGCCCAGCTGCTGCTGACTGTCCTGTTGATGCTTGTTGTCCAGCAGCTTGACTTTGAGGAGGACTTCCTGGCAGGCCTTCAGCGCCACCTCTGGGTCGATCACTGGAAGCACAAACCACAGACATGATCAGCGAGGTGATGGTGCTACAGGAGGAGCTGACAGACCTGCTGACATCACAGTCCTCTGACAGGGGGGGTCAGACTGAGAAGTTCCTGCAGCCCAAATACAACATCTGTAATAAAGGCCCAAAGGTTCCTGGACCCAAAGGTTCCTGGACCCAAAGGTTCCTGGGCCTGAGCAGGAACTGTGAAGCTTTGCAGCTTGGAGCTCTCTGTCACCAGTGACCAGCAACCTAACACCCGTACATGCAGGGATCAGGGCTCAGTGTCGGGCCTGTGATGCTGTCCTGTTTGAACTAGGACCCTTTTACACAGAAGGACCCGGAGCAGGAACTTCACCAGCTGCAGAACACATCCAGTTTACGAGCACCACCGAAACTCAAACTTCCAGAACAAATAATGCATCATCTTATTTACCTTGATCAGCCCCCAGGTCCATCTCCATGGCGTCCTCTGAGATGACGTCCAGCGGGGGACTGGGCCCTCGCGGATCGCCGCCGCTTGACATGCCACTGCCGATGCCCTCGCTGGCGCTGCTGCTGCAGAGGCTGCCGGTGCTGCCGATGCTGCCGCTGGGGCTGGAGCTGCGGGGACTGGCGCTGGGGGAGGATGGCTGTTCGCTGTGGGGGGGAGGTGGGGGCAGCTGCAGCTGAGGACGAGGGTGGTGGTGGTGGTGGTGGTGGTGACGATGATGGCAGGGGTGGTGAGTCGGGCAGTCCGATGAGCTCTCAGAGCAGCAGGAGGAGGAGGAAGAGGAGGAGGAAGAAGAGGCACTGGAGGGGGAGGAGGGGCACGAGAAGGTGGTGGGGGAGGAGGACGAGGCTGGTGGAGGGGCCGGGGCGGAGTGCGAGGGGCTGATGTGGAGGGGCGGCAAAACCGGGGACACGGAGACCTGGGCGTCCGCCATGTTGGAAACCTGCGGGCAGAGAGTCATTGATCAGAACCTGATACAGTCACAGCTGCAGAAGAAGCCGAGGGCGTCCGCGGGAAACCTGGAACAGACCCCGTGGCGGTCTGAGAGATCAACTTCCTGTTTCAGCCGAGATGACAGGTTAGCAGGCAGGAGGAAGTTACACAACACACACACTCCCAGCTGAGCGTTAACAACATGTTATGGATAAAAGTTCTGATCATGTGACAGGAAGTGTGTCATCAGTGTGACATCATCATCCTCCTCCTCCTCCTCTGTGTGTGTACAGTCTGAGGAGGCGTCCTCTCTGCTCAGCGTTACCAGGACGATGCTGTTTCCATGGCGACGCCTCCACACAGACGTGTGCCGCCTCATCGTTACAAACAACGTAAAATCACCAGGAAATAACCTGGTCACATGACCCACACACACACACACACACACACACACACACACACACACGCTGCAGCTACAGTGTACACAAACCTCTCTCCTACTGGACGCTGATCACACACAGCTGAGCATGATGTCATCATGTGTGTGTGATGGCTTCCAGATGTGGATGCAGAGGCGGTGTGTGAGCCTCAGGCCGCCACAGCTTCACTCTGAACGAGCCAGCAGTGAAGGCAGCGCCTCATCCCTGTGTGTGTGTGTGCGCGTTCAGGACAAAGTGTGAGGTTTATCAAGAGGGTGACGTCACACATTCCAACTGTACACACACACACACACACCAGAGCTCCCACTCTGTAGAGTCTGAGCTGAAGCTTTAACTCTTTCAGTAACTTCTTCTTCTTCAGTGAGTCCATTTCTAAACATTGCTCCTCAGACTTCCTGGAGTCTGAGTTAGTTCAGGATGTGAGGACACAGTTTACACCCTGAGCGCGTTATTACGCAGTGATGTGGGCTAATAACATGTGTTATAAACACCGCGGACATGTCTGACAGAGAGCAGCCAGGGCCTGGATCAGGAGGAGGAGGAGGAGGAGGCAGAGCCGCTCCCTCCTGATGAAAACAAACCGGGGGAAGGAGGAGGACAACAGGCCCGCAGTCCCGGACCGTAACACCGGAGCGTCCGAACCGGACACACGGCTAGCAGCTAACAGCTAGCGACACACAAACAAACAAACCGAGAAAAACAGTAAAGACAAGAAAACCCACGAAGAAGAAGAAGAAGAAGAAGCGGACTTACCCGGGGACTGGGGCTCCGTCTCTCCGGTGTGAAAGCTCGGACTCTCGGGCTTGGATCCGGTCTTCCCGGGTTCAATCCAGGCCTTTAATCCAGACCTGACGGCTGGGCTCAGTTCGTGTTTTCAGGCTCGCAGACGGTCCATCTGGTCCGGGTTTGTGGCCTGGCTCGGCTCGGCTCGACTCTGCTTTAAAGCAGCAGTGACGCAACATCCGTCAAGGCAGCAGCAGAGCGGCGCGTCCGGAACTTCCGGCGCAGCCTTACACAATAAAAGCACGAAGAAACGAGCTCAGTCAGAACATCCAAATAATGATGTATTATTATTATTAATACACAACAAAGGATGTGTTAGATATTATAGGTTATGATATTTATCCTGTCCGAGTGTTTTCTTTGTCTTTGCGACATGAACAGATGACCTTTATTTTGAAGGGGCCTGTTGTTGTGGTGCTTGTTTTGACAGAGCAGCTGTTTTTTGGTTCTGTTTCCGGTTGGACCAACATGTCCATCCTGTCCTCCCACACCGTCCTCAGACTCTCACAGTGACTCGGTGTGCGGCGGCAGGACTGTGTCAGACACGTCTTTATTAACTGGAACATTAATGTGTGATGGGCTCGTCCGGCCAGCAGGCGGAGCTGTTTGCCTGAGCAGGAGGCCGAGGAGGAGGGAGAACCAGGTCCTTTGGAGAAAACAGAGGATGGATTTCCTGGTTGGAGCCACACCTCATAGAGAGAGAGAGGGGCAGAGCGAGGCTGACAGCGAGGCGCCGCCTGATGGGCTCAGTGTGGAGTCCTTCAGCTGCCTGCCTGGTTCCGGTGAGTCTGCTCCTTCTTTTCTCTGTAAATCTGACCCTGTTCGCTTGTTTCAGCTCAGTGACATTAACACACTCCTCACGGGGAGCGGGTCAGCCTCTGGGCGAAGGTTCCATCTGTCAATAATTACCTGATGGACCGCAGACCAGGACCCGGACTTCACCTCAGCCGCTGTTTGAGGAGCTTCTGACGGCTGTGTGTCCACATACTTCTGGCCAACGGCAGCAATGATTAACAGACATGGAGCTAGACGTAGTGTGTGTGTGTGTGTGTGTGACCTTCTGTTTCAGGCTGATGTTGAAGGCGGTTTCCCTTCAGGAAGACAGTTCAGGTTGCGTTCAGGGGCCACGGGACCAGATTCAGGTTCCTAATCAGGTCCTAGAATCTGCCGGCGTGTCTCCTGTGAACAGGCCGGAGGTGTGTCCGATAAGAACGCTGCCCTGTGTGTGTGTGTGACTAGCTTAGCGTAGCATAGTGGCTGGAAGCAGAGGGAAGCGCCGGCTCGGCTCAGAGCTGGAGAGGTTTGTTGAAAGCTGGGTTTTACTGACGGGTTGCTAACACCACAGAGCGGCTGTGGAACGTGTGTCCAGACTGAACGAACCTCGATCTGTGGCCTGTTCATTGATCAGTTATTGATTGTTTTATTCTAGTTTTGTACGGCATATGTTTCAGTGTCTCAGCTAACACGGCTGTTAGCGCCCCTCCAGGTCTGAGTCCACTGGTTCAGGACTGTTTCACACTGAGGCCGGTGGTCCTGGGACTTTTAGACGTTCCGGCTCTGATTGGAAGAGTCCTGCAGTGTGGAGGTCAGAGGTCACAGGGTTCAGCCGTGAGGACTCCGGTCCATCATCAGTCCGGTGTCTGAGCGTCAATGTCTGTGACGTCACGCTGCGTTCAGGAGCGGTCAGGACAGAGGAGTCTCCTGTGGGTCTGTCCTGACAGATAATGTCCATTTAACACGGGTCCCAGCAGCTGTGTGTGTGATTATTTCTCAGTGTGTGTGTGTTGTGCTGCTTCAGCTCTGATGTGTTCTACATGAAGCTGCTCGTTGTGTTAGGACAGGAGAGCGACCGTTAACCAGCTGGAAACTTTTTCTCCACGTCGGAATGAAAAGAGCTCATTGTGGTGCTGCTCACTCTGTGTCTCTCTGTCTCCGTCTCTCTCTCTCTCTCTCTCTGTCTCTCTGTCTCTCTGTCTCTGTCTCTGTCTCTGTCTCTCTGTCTCTGTCTCTGTCTCTGTCTCTGTCTCTCACTCTCTGTCTCTGTCTCTCTGTCTCTCTCTGTGTCTCTCTGTGTGTCTCTGTGTGTCTCTCTCTCACTCTCTGTCTCTCTCTCTCTCTCTGTCTCTCTCTCCGTCTCTCTGTCTGTCTCTCTCTCTCTCTGTCTCTCACTCTCTGTCTCTCTCTCTCTCTCTGTGTGTCTCTGTGTGTCTCTCTCTCACTCTCTGTCTCTCTCTCTCTCTCTGTCTCTCTCTCCGTCTCTCTGTCTGTCTCTCTCTCTCTCTGTCTCTCACTCTCTGTCTCTCTCTCTCTCTCTCTGTGTCTCTCTGTCTCTCTGTGTGTCTCTCTCACTCTCTGTCTCTCTCTCTCTCTCTGTCTCTCTCTCCGTCTCTCTGTCTGTCTCTCTCTCTCTCTGTCTCTGTCTCTCTGTCTCTCACTCTCTGTCTGTGTCTCCGTCTCTGTGTGTCTCTCTCTCTGTCTCTCTTTCTCTCGGTCTCTCTCTCGGTCTTTCTGTCTCTCTCTCAGTCTCTGTCTGTCTCTCTGTCTGTGTCTCTCTCGATCACTCTCCACTCTGTCAGTAAAATCTAACGTCTCACATTCTGTAGTTCTCCGCTCAGTAATAATGTTGGTTGCCACGGTAACACTGTGTAGGAGTTTGCAGAGCTTAGTGATGATGAAAGAGGTCAAAGGTCGGACAGGTTGGAGCTGAAAGGTCCCAGGGAGATAAACCACGTCCAGTCCCACTGAGACAGACAGTCTGCACCAGGGTGTCCCTGTGTGTGTCTGTGTGTCTCTGTGTGTGTGTGTCTCTGTGTGTGTGTCAGTGTGTGTGTGTTAGTGTGTGTCTGTGTGTGTGTGTGTCTCTGTGTGTCTCTGTGTGTGTGTCAGTGTGTGTGTCTGTGTGTGTCTGTGTGTGTGTGTCTGTGTGTGTCTGTGTGTGTGTGTCTGTGACATCGGTCAGACTCCTTGTGGCCACCGTCCCGGCTGCAGAGCGCTGCACCTTCTTATCGGAGCTGCTGACGCTGTGAGATAAGCAGACGCAGGAAGTGGCCGTCTGAGGAACCAGGAAGTGGTCCAGAATCAGCTCGGCCTGTCTGAGGTCCCAGAATTCCCTCTGGGCTGTTCAGACGTTGTTCTCATTTATATACGGTGACAGTTTGACAGTTTGGAGTTTACAGCATCAGTCTAGTGTTTATTTCTTATCAATGACATGATGATTATTGATCTGAAGGACTGATGGCGAACAGACAGCAGGTCCGTTCCAGCTGATGAATCTGTCATCATGTGACCTTCAGGCCGCGGCCCTCGCACACAGACGTTGTATCAGCTGACCTCAGATGAGTCTGTTAAAGCGCCGCTACAGTGATGAGTTTCACTTCCTGAACTCAGACCGCAGCGTGGCGGTTTGTGGCGAGCGGTGGTCTGACAGGACAGAGGTTCTGCTGACCGTCAGGCTGCCGGTCGGACCTGAGTCTACTCACTCACTCACTCACTCACTCACTCACTCACTCACTCACTCATTCATTCATCTCATCACCTTACTGATGCTTGTACCATCTGGACTCCCATCTTTTTCACCGGTTGCCACGGTTACTGATGAGATGATGACTCTAAGGCCGAAGTGACCCAAATCCGATTTTGTCCGAGTTTGCCCATGTGACCTGTATCTGATATCGTCATGACAGTCTGAACAGCTCAATTCCGATTTTTTTATATCCGACCCAGGCCACTTCCATATGTCGTCCTAAATCAGGTATGTATCCGATTTTTTGCAATGCGACCTCGGTCTGAACGGCTATGCGGCATATGTCCGACTTTTGCGTCAGTGAAAGGCGACAGACGTCACAATTCTGCGACACAGGAGCGGGCAGACAGGCGGTGTTGTTAGCAACCAGCGCCTGTTGCCAGGAAGCACGTCACTGTCACTGACGTCTCTGACGTCTTCTTAATGTTATTTGGTTGTAATCATGTTGCCTACGATTGGACATTAACGTAAACTAAGCCACACCAGCGCACATCGTGTGACGTCGTGTCCTCTTCTGTGCATGCGGGTCACCTCAGGGCCACGGTCCGTTCACACAGGAGACCAAAAAATCGGATTTCACCAAAAAATCCAAATTGGGCATAAGACCTGCCGTCTGAACGTAGCCTAAGTAAACGCTGTAACCGCTTTAGCATTAGCATTGAGAAGATGATTCTCTCAGTGGTGTTGGCTTCCTGTCTGAGTCGCCATGGAGACAGTAGATACATATGTCCTTCTGACAGCGAGGTGGACGAGGTGTGGCCTGTTGTCTCTACTCGATGTTTTTTTTCTAACATACACAGTGAAGCGCTAACGCTACAGCTAGCTGCAGCCTGAGTCCGTGTGAGCGCCCTGGAGTGGGAGCAGCTCCTGAGTGGGAGCCTCGGGCTGCATTCCTGTCTGCTGATCTGTGTGGAGCTGAAGCATGAAGCTACACGCTCCTGCCTCCACATTCCTTCCTTATCATCTGCTGAAATGTGCAGGACAGACTCCAGCTCCTCCTGCAGGCTCAGAGCCAGCACATGAGACACAACATGTCCGCCGTGTGATGCAGGGACACACGTGCCCCGTGTGCTTTAATGGACAGGAGACCGAAAAGGAGTGACACACACACACACCTGCTCCATGTGATGACACAGTTACACACACAACCATGAGCAGGGATCATGGGTGGTCAGAGCGTCACATGTGAGTTAACACACGGGGCTTAGAACGTAAAAGTGTGTGTGTCTGTGTGTGTGTGTGTGTGTCTATGTGTGTGTGTGTGTGTGTGTGTGTGTGTGTGTGTGTGTGTGTCTGTGTGTGTGTGTCTGTGTGTGTCTTGTGTGTGTGTGTGTGTGTCTGTCTGTGTGTGTGTGTGTGTGTGTGGAACCAGGTTCTACAGAAACAGAAACCAGACTTCACTCTGAAAACGACCTTTTGACTGTTTTACTGCTGCTTAGTCTGAACGCATCACACCTGAGGGGTCAAAGGTCAGCTCTGTGTGTGTGTGTGTGTGTCTGTGTGTGTGTGTGTGTGTGTTAAATACACACAGATGACGTTTAATGTCACGTCTCAGAATCAGTTAAAGTTTTATTTGGAAAAACGAGAAAGAACAACCACAAACACACACACAGACACACACAGCTGTAATGCTGAGTGTGTGTGTGCGTCTGTGTGTGCGTCTGTGTGTGACTTCCTCGCTGTGTTTGGACCACACCCAGTGTTTAGTCATGCTGAATGTGTTCTCTGTGTTGACGTTTGTTCCTGTGCAGCTCTCAGAGCGTGCTCCTGTCTTTCTGTCTTTGTGGGGACCACAGCTGTGTGGAAGCTAATGTTTGTTAGCTTAGCGCTTCCCTGAGTGTTAGAGGTGTGTGGAGCAGACGGAGGTCCGTCAGGATCAGCAGCAGATGAAGTGATGACATCAGCGTCAGGTTTCTCAATGGGAGCTCGTCTGCTCGGCCACGAGTGAAGTCCTTCTGAAACAGACCTGTCCTCTGCCGGGTCCGGTCTCACTGAGGTTCTGATGAACTGTGTGTTCTGTCTTCACAGCTCTGACCTGAAGCTGCAGCTCATCCGTTGGACTTTGGAGGATCTGCTCTGGAGGATATTTGTGGATGTTCTGGTTCGGTCGTGGGGTCTGAAGCCTGCTGTGTGTCTGGGGTCCGGTCCTCTGACTGTTCGTGTCGGTGCGGTGTGTTCTGGTCTGGATGCCCCAGGATTACCCTCAGGCTGCAGTTCCTTCTCCGGCCTGCAGGGCAGCAGAGAGCGGCTCCCGGCCACCGGACAGGCGGAGCGCCAACATGAGCGACTTCTGGCACAAGATGGGCTGCTGCGTGGCGGCCAAACCGCCTCCGGTGAGTCACACACGTTGGTCTGTCTACCTGTGTGAGGACCGCCTCATCTATGTCTCAACACTGATCAATACTGATCAATACTGATCAATACTGATCAATACTGATCAATACTTGAATAGTTAGCATGAGCTAAAGACGAATTCTCCTCATAGATGCTGAATGTAAACAGGTTTCATACCAGCTGTTTATTTACTTATTGACATGGAGGTCTGTGAGGACCGACCCACTGTCCCCCCGAGTGGACACTGGAGGGACTGCAGGTCTCTCAGTTGACTCTCTGCCAGCCTGTAGGGGGTGGACTTCCTGCTCCTGCATTTATAAAAAGACCCTGTAGTAATGGATTCTGATCTGGCTGAGGTGCACATGAGTGAGAGTGTGTGTGTGTCTGTGTGTGTGTGTGTGTGTGTGTGTGTGTGTGTGTGTGTGTGTGTGTGTGTGTGTTAAAGGTGTATTGTTGCAGCGCCACAATGGAACAAACAGAGAACTCTAAAAATACCAGCAAAGGAAGGAGCACAGTGTCTCTGGAGAGAAACAGCACACACACAGACACACACACACAGACACACTCTGCTGTAACACAGACTCACTGCCAGTCAACAATCCTCCTGACAGTCATCACAGTGGCCGTGTCCTTCTGGTGTCGCAGTGATGATGCAGTACAGTCACATGTTGCTGTGTGTGTGTGTGTGGTGTGTGTGTGTGTGGTGTGTGTGTGGGAAATGAAGTGAGAAAAAGGGAAGTGAGAGGCTGCAGCAGGAAGAGGTCAGAGGTCACAGAGAAACAGGAAGTTCTGCCACCTGTTTGCGGCCTGTGGCCCCGCCCCCTTACCAGCACCAGTTCAGCTGCAGTTCTGCGGTCAGGACATTCTGAGGAGGTGATGTCACCGCTCTCCTGTCGGCCATTTTGACGCCTGTGAGCGGCTGATCGTGTCCTCGCTTGAGATCAGTTTCTGTCACATCAGCCTTTTATTTTGAAATTCCAGCCGGCTGTAAGGACTCGGTGACTACATGAGGATGATGAGGATGAAGAGCAGGACTGCTTTCAGTTCAGCCGGTGCTGCCCAGCTGTTTTGTTGTCATGGCAACAGCTGGAGGAGGCCGAGCGGCCCAGCTGGGCCTGACAGCAGGACGCCTCAGGTACAGACTCAGGATCCAGAGTCCAGAGGAAGCTCCAGGTTTAGGGGGGGTGCATTCATGTGCAGTATTTAACCCCGTCACTCTGCAGGTGTCCTCCTCTGTGGTCTCTGGACCTGACCCCGTGTTCTGGTCCTGTTCAGTTCTGCTGTTACATCACAGCTCTGAGTAATCCTCAGCTTAAGCCTCTTACATCGGAGCGAGGCAGCTGAGATGTGTTTGCACCCAGCCGGATTAACTGGGAGCAGAGTTACATTTTAATGAGGCGTTCAGGGCCTCTCGGCAGAGAGCGGGGCGTCCCTGAACGCAGCACAGAGTCCTGAGGTGGATCCACGGCCGCACCGCGGCGAGCTGTCAGCACCGGACAGAGCGCCGAGCACGGAGCCTCCTCTTCCTCACACGGAGCCTCCTCTTCCTCACACGGAGACATCAGGCAGCGTGGAGGACTAGAAGCCTGGTCCCTGATCCAGCAGACCATCACAGGCTGCTGCTGGAGGCTTCTGGACCAGAGTCTACCTCTCTGAATGGACTGAGGACAGACTGACTCACTGCTCCACCTAGTGGCTCACAGTGGTGTTGCCTGAGGGTGTGGTCCGCAGCTAAATCACTAGCATGTCAAGCACACAGAGTTCTTCTTCTGACTTCATTTGTTAATTTGACAAGACGCAGCAGGTCGCTGTGATGTTTGTCTTTGTGTTGCATCACAGATGAGGCTGAGAGTATGTGAACATGTGGAGACACAACAGAGACACCCTATTAATGCCAGGAATGTGTGTGTGTGTGTGTGTAGAAGAAGAAGAGGAGGAAGATTGATCGCAGTATGATCGGAGAACCAACAAACTTCATCCACCTCACACACATCGGCTCTGGAGAGATGGCAGAGGGCCTACAGCCGGTCAGACTCCTCACTCCTTGTTTACATGTTCGTTTACATGTTTGTTTACATGTCTGTTTACCTGTGTGGTTGTTTACCTGGTCACTTGTGTGTCTGTGTGACGCTCCGCCTTTTCTTCTCAAAGTGAATGAAGCAGCAGCAAAATGTAAAAACTGTCCTGGTCAGACTTCAGTCCAACATGGAGACAAAGAGACACTGTGTCTGTGTGTCTGTGTGTGTGTCTGTGTGTGTCTGTCTGTGTGTCTGTGTGTGTCTGTGTCTGTGTGTCTGTGTGTGTGTCTGTGTGTGTCTGTGTCTGTGTGTCTGTCTGTGTGTGTCTGTGTGTCTGTGTGTCTGTCTGTGTGTGTCTGTGTGTCTGTGTGTCTGTCTGTGTCTGTCTGTGTGTGTCTGTGTGTCTGTGTTGTGTGTCTGTGTGTGTCTGTGTGTGTGTGTCTGTGTGTGTCTGTGTTGTGTGTCTGTGTGTGTCTGTGTGTCTGTGTGTCTGTGTGTGTCTGTGTCTGTGTGTGTCTCTGTCTGTGTGTGTCTGTGTGTCTGTGTGTGTGTGTGTGTGTCTCTGTGTGTGTGTGTCTGTGTGTCTGTGTGTGTGTCTGTGTGTCTGTGTGTGTGTGTCTGTGTCTCCGTGTGTGTCTGTGTGTGTGTGTCTGTGTGTCTGTGTGTGTGTGTCTGTGTGTCTCTGTGTCTGTGTGTGTCTGTGTGTGTGTGTCTCTGTCTGTGTGTGTCAGGAAGTGCCTCTCAGCCCTGCATCCTTCCTGCTTCTATTTTAGCCTCACAGCCTCAGGTCTCGTCCACAGTAAGTTTTCAGTCTCTGCAGGGATGTGATCAAATGCAGTTTATGTCTGAAATATTAAGATTATTTATTTTATTACAGCTCACCTCTCAGTAGCATTGCTGCCTTTTAATAACCCTGCTTCCCTCCCTGACCTGCTCGTTGGGTCCATTTCTGGCTCTGAACTGCCTGTAGGTGTGAGTGTGTGTCTGTGTGTTGTCCTGTGATGGACTGCGGACCTGTCCGGGTGGATCAGATGATGTTTAGCGGCGTTAAATGATCCAATCACTAAAGTGTGTAAAAAGCATTTTACTGCATGAAGTGTGTGACTGTAAATGTTTCTGTCTGAAGTCGGGCTCGGTCCAGGAGCAGATGAGGTCCAAAGGGCCGAACATGAACGGCAGGAACAGCCTGTTATAGCCGGTACGAAGCCGCCGTCCTTCATGTAATGAGCTGTCCGGCCTGCAGGGGGCGGACTGCTGTGGGCAGCTGTGAGTTTGATCGTCTTTTTGTCTTTTATTTTGTAGGAGTGTCTGAAATGAACTCAGCGGATGTCCCGGGTCCCTGGAGGCGTCCGCTGCCACCCTTCCTGCTGAACCCTCCTCCACCTGCAGGTGGCGCCATCCTGACCTTAACAAGGACAGAGATATGTTTCCTAAATATGGCTGCAAAGTTTTGAAAAGTTAAAAAAATACCCACAATGCCCAGTGGAGTATCTGCTGAGCCGACAGAGAGGGTCTTTGGACTACATCTCCCATCATGCCTCTGAGCCTCCTCAACTGTATCTGACCCATCAAACAGACTCATTTTGAATCATTTGGAATAAAGCAATCACCACTGGGGGGCAGGACTGAGGAGGTTGTTCCCCGCAGTATTAAATTAAGCTGACTCCAATTCCCAGCATGCCTTTCTGTTTACAACATGCAGTGACTGACAGAATGTCTGTATTCAAGGAAGAAGCAAAAAGTGTTAAATCCCACCGAGTAAGACTGACTACATTTCCCAGCATTCATAGGACTGCTTTTCCCAGGATGCATCACTCTGCACTCTGCAGGGTCTGGTCCAGGTCTGGTCCAGGTCTGGTCCAGGTCTGGTGGTTGGGATGTTTCAGCCTGTGTGAGGGTCAGACGTGTCACCAGCTGACTGAAGCTCATCAATGACTTTTAAAGAAGCAGAGGTGCATGCTGGGAGCTCCGGCCCAGCCGTGAGTGGTTGCCGTGGAAGCGGCTGAGTCACGGCGTCACGTCCTCCCTGCAGCCGAATCCAAAGAAGCCAAAAAGTCTTTTTAGGGAAAGTCTGAGCTGCTGCTTGTGGTGCGTTCACTGGACTCCTCACAGCGTGGGAGTGTTGGTCTCTCTGCTCCTCCTGCTCCTCCCTCCTCCTCCTCCTCTCTCCTCCTCCTGCTCCTCCCTCCTCCTCTCTGCTCCTCCCTCCTCCTCTCTACTCCTCCTGCTCCTCTCCTGCTCCTCCTGCTCCTCCTCCTCCTCTCTGCTCCTCTCTGCTCCTCCCTCCTCCTCTCTACTCCTCCTGCTCCTCTCCTGCTCCTCCTCCTCCTCCTCTCTCCTCCTCCTGCTCCTCCTGCTCCTCCTCCTCCTCTCTGCTCCTCCCTCCTCCTGCTCCTCCTTCTCCTCCTCTCTCCTCCTCCTCCTCCTCCTCTCCTCCTCCTGCTCCTCCTGCTCCTCCCTCCTCCTCCTGCTCCTCCCTCCTCCTCTCTCCTCCTCCTCCTCTCTCCTCCTCCTGCTCCTCCTGCTCCTCCTCCTCCTCCTCTCTCCTCCTCCTGCTCCTCCTCCTCCTCCTCCTCCTCCTCCTCTCTCCTCCTCTCTGCTCCTCCCTCCTCCTCTCTCCTCCTCTCTCCTCCTCTCTGCTCCTCCTGCTCCTCCTGCTCCTCCTGCTCCTCCTGCTCCTCCTCCTCCTCCTCTCCTCCTCCTCCTCCTCTCTCCTGCTCCTCCTGCTCCTCCTGCTCCTCCTCCTGCTCCTCCTGCTCCTCCTCCTCCTCCTCTCTCCTCCTCCTCCTCCTCTCTCCTCCTCTCTGCTCCTCCCTCCTCCTGTCCTCCTCCTCCTCCTCCTCTCTCCTGCTCCTCCTGCTCCTCCTCCTCCTCCTCCTCCTCCTCTCTCCTCCTCTCTGCTCCTCCCTCCTCCTCTCTCCTCCTCCTCCTCCTCTCTCCTGCTCCTCCTGCTCCTCCTCCTCCTCCTCCTCCTCCTCTCTCCTCCTCTCTGCTCCTCCCTCCTCCTCTCTCCTCCTCCTCCTCCTCTCTCCTCCTCTCTACTCCTCCTGCTCCTCCCTCCTCCTCTCTCCTCCTCCTCCTCCTCTCTCCTGCTCCTCCTGCTCCTCCCTGTTGTTCAGTGCTGTTCATGGAGCTCTGAGCCGGGCTCTGTTGGATCCACTGGAGAGCTTTTGTTTGGGGGAAGTTGTTTGTTCTTTGTTGACCTGTGTATAGTTTGTGTTGTTTGTATTGTTTGAATATTATTAGATTATTGATCACGAAGCTTCTGACTTTCAGCACGCTGAGCCTCACATGGTTAAACTCGTCATGCTCATAGACCAATCAGCTGCCTCCACAGCCGAGCCGCAGGTCATCTGATGTGCACTAGAGGCCGCTGTAAGGAAAACATCGCAGGATGTTTGTGTGATTGACAGGCGACTCGGCCTATCACAGCAGGCGGAGCGGCTCTGACAGGAAGCTGCGAGCTGAATGTTTCAATCTGCTGAGACCAATAAAGACTGAACCTCCTTTAATAACACACTCGAGCTCACTCACTTCCTGTCACATGACCAGTCCGCGTCCATCACGTCTGCAGTCAGAGAGAAATCAGCTGCAGGTCATGTGACTGCTGCTCACAGTGACTCCATCATGGCGTCCTGCTGGCTGTGAGGAGGACAGGACTTTAGTTGGAGCGAACTCTCTTTGATTGAACATAAACATGAATAAAGTCACAAAAACACTTTAAGTTTGTAATCAGTGAAAACGACTTGATGTTAAAATGACATGAATGTTCTGTGGAGAGCAGGATTTATCTGTCCTCGTTATATAACGTGACTCATGACAGCGCCAGGAATCTGTAGCTGTGTGTGTGTCTGTGTGTGTGTGTGTGTGTGAGATCTGAGCATAAACAGAGCAAACATCACGGCTCAGGAATGTAGTGTGAACAGTGATTTTTTTCACTTTTTCAAATCTCTGTTCAGTGTGTGTGAATCTCACCTCTGTGTGTGTGTGTGTGTGTGTTACATGTATGATCTTGTTCACAGGCTGTTGCTGTCCTACATCATGTTTTATTAAAAGCAGCTGTGCAGAGACCACAACGCTGTAATAATGACTGTTAAACCATGTTACCATGGAAACACACCGAGGAGGAGGAGGAGGAAGCAGTGGAAAAACTAAAGAGGTGGATACTGGTGGCTCGTTAGGGGCGTGTGGGAAACACAGGATGTGTGTGTGTGTGTCTGTGTGTGTCTGTGTGTGATTGTGTGTGTCTGTGTGTGTGTGTGTCTGTGTGTGATTGTGTGTGTCTGTGTGTGTCTGTGTGTGACTGTGTGTCTGTGTGTGTCTGTATATGTCTCTGTGTGTGTGTGTCTGTATATGTGACTGTGTGTGTGTCTGTGTGTGTCTGTATATGTGACTGTGTGTGTGTGTCTGTGTGTGTCTGTATATGTGACTGTGTGTGTGTCTGTGTGTGTGTGTCTGTGTGTGTGTGACTGTGTGTGTGTGTCTGTGTGTGATTGTGTGTGTCTGTGTGTGATTGTGTGTGTCTGTGTGTGTCTGTGTGTGTCTGTATATGTCTCTGTGTGTATGTGTCTGTATATGTGACTGTGTGTGTGACTGTGTGTGTGTGTCTGTGTGTGTGTGACTGTGTGTGTGTGTCTGTGTGTGATTGTGTGTGTCTGTGTGTGATTGTGTGTGTCTGTGTGTGTCTGTATATGTCTCTGTGTGTATGTGTCTGTATATGTGACTGTGTGTGTGTCTGTGTGTGTGTCTGTGTGTGTGTGACTGTGTGTGTGTAAGCTGGATTTTGGAAACATTAAACAGTCGCTGCTCCTCTGAACTTTGACAGTCTGGCTGTGACATCAGAGCAGGACTTTGGACTCGGGGCAGATGCTGCATTGACTCACTACACCATCTAGTGGTAGAACATCTTATTACAGTTCATTTATACACTTAAATACACTTCATGTCCCTACAGGGATTATTAAAATCTTAGTCTTAATCGTACAGGGCGAGCTGTTAGCAGCTTTAGCACGAAGGCTGTGATGAAACAGATTAAATGTTTTGGTTAATAAGACGTGTGGCCGTTACACTGACGTGTGTTTTCATGTGTTCAGTGACAAACAGCAGAAACAGAGCGACACACTGAGCTCTGTGTTCCTCTTTATGGAGTTTCCTCAGCAGCTACCTCACTTCCTTCCTGCCAGCCTCCGTTTCCTGACCAGCAGCTGGACACACACACACACACACACACACACACACACACAGTCACACACACACAGACACAGTCACACACACACACACACACACAGCTCTTTGTATACGAGCACAGTGATTCTGACAAACACTAAAGCGCTCTCAGGGCCAGATCAGCCAGCTGAGAGGCCCGGGGCTGACGGGCCCCGGGGGGCCTGACCCATCAGGACTTCAGGTCTGTGTAAATTCAGACTCTTGTCTCCAAACATCAAACATGCTACAGACCAGATGAAAAGAAAGAAATCTGCTTTATTTCCATCATTCACTGTTCACTGATGTGCTTCATGAGTTAAACATTCATTAACCCCGACGCAGGTCAACCTGCCGAGGGAGTCACATGACTGCAGAGTACGTCTTTGCAGCGCCACCTGGAGGTTCACCTGGACAGACTGTGATCATACCTGCAGGGAATGAAAGGTGACATTCTGAAGAATGGATGAGTGAAAGGATGGATGAATAGATGAGTAAATGAATAGGAGAAAGGATGGATGAATGAATGAATGAGTGAATGGATGGATGGGTGAGTGAATGGATGGATGGATGAGTGAAAGGATGGATGGATGAATGAGTGAATGAATGGATGAGTGAAAGGATGGATAAGTGAGTGAATGAATATATCAGTGAATAAATGGATGGATGGGTGAATGAATAGATAGATGCGTGAATGGATGGATGGATGAGTGAATGAATGGATGGACAAGTGAGTGAATGAATGGATGGATGCGTGAATGAATAGATGGATGAGTGAATGGATGGATGGATGATTGAATAAATGATGGATGGATGAGTGAATGGATGGATAAGTGAGTGAATGAATGGATCAGTGAATAAATGGATGGATGGGTGAATGAATAGATGGATGAGTGAATGAATGAATGGATAAGTGAGTGAATAGATGGATAGATGAGTGAATGGATGAGTGAATTAATGGATGGATGGATGGATGGATGAGTGAATGGATGAGTGAATTAATGGATGGATGGATGAGTGAATTAATGGATGGATGGATGGATGAGTGAATGGATGGATGGATGAGTGAATGGATGGATGGATGGATGAGTGGCGAGTCACTCACTGTCTGACGCAGTCTGGGATCTGCACATGCTCAGTGGGGATGAGCTGAGATAGGCTCTGGAGACTGTCCACAAACTGGAGCTTCCTACTGAACTTTGAGCTGAAGAGGAAGGAAGGGGTGGTTAGTTTGTGATGTTGTCATGGTAACAGAGGTGATGAGGAGGCAGCAGACCTGATGAAGGGTTTGATGATGGTAATGAGGGCTTTGATGTACCAGGTGGGATGAACCACGTAGAAACCTTTCAGGTTTTTCCTCAGCCTGCAGGAACAGAGCACATTTCTTTTGAAGACTGATCGATCGATCAGAGAACTGATCACCTTGTGTGGATGTGTTTAAATGTGTGGAGCTGTCTCTCTCTGTGAGGCTGTGGCCCTCTGCTGGACGCTCTCTGACACAACACATCAGAGGCGTTCCAGCAGAATGTGTTGGTGTGCTGTGAATTCTGGGTAAATGACCTGCGGTCGATGGAGGTGTAACACTCTCGGAGCCAGCTGATCCCTGGCAGCTTGTCCTTCTGACCTCCAGCACAAAAATACACAATCACATAGTTCTCCGCCACCATCAGGTCCAACGTTCCAATGACAAACCTGACAGACCACAAAACCACCGATCACCAATCAATCATCTGATCAGCTGCAACGCCTGGGTCAGTGTGTGTGTGTTACCTGAACAGGTTATCCATCACATACTGGTAATTCTCCAGGTGGCTCTCTGGCAGGTAGCAGGAGGAAAACACGATGATGTCATTCATACCGTCTCCATAGTAACCTGAGAGAGGATAGCGGCATGTGAGGCGGGGGAGGGGCTACAGGTGAGGGTGAGACAGGAAGCCGGCCGTACCTCCGTGTGACAGCACGCGCAGAAACGGCTGCAGGACAGTCATGTTGACCCGGCTCTCCTGCAGAGGGACGCCCGTGGAGAAACAGCGCCACCTGGTTCCCTCGCTGTCCACCACGTCCTCCCGGTCCAAAGCTCCTGGCTCACCCTGGTCTGTTCCCGGGACGGGCTGAGAGGCGGAGCAGGAGCCGGGGCTGGAGGCCAACACTCTGCGGCGGTGGGACGCCACGCCGAGGCGCTGCAGGTCATCTGGAAAACAATCAGAGATGATGAACCGCTGGTCACAGATGCTGACAGCCTGTTTGACCTCTGACCTCTGACCTTCCAGGTCATAGATGGGGAAGGGGAGTGATTCAGTGTCGGAGGGCGTCTCCATGGCATCCAGGTCAAAGTCGAGCCCGATGTCCTCGTCATCATCAGGTGAGGGTGAGAGGAATGCTGAGGGGAAGTCATCAGAGACCGCCGACTCGCTGCGACCTGAAGGAGAAGGAAGTCTGAGTCACATGACACACTGCCAAGATGAATGGTACTTTGTTACCTAGCGACAGACTCAGAGCCGGTGCCACCAGGACCTTCTTCTTCATTGGTCTTGGGCCTGACAGGGTCAGACTGCTAGGAGGGTCTGCAGACAGGAAGTGAGGTCACAGAGCGTCAAACAAAAAAGCCGAGAAACATTATCGGAGGTGGACGGTTCAGGTGCACCTGGTCTGTTTGTGGTCGGCGTGGAGGATCTCTGCTCCGCCGCTCCTGATGAAGAACAGGAAGTCAGAGAGGAAATGCAGAAGAAGAATGAAGGATAACCTGAAGCCTCACCCTCCTCCTCTTGGTCTCCTGCAGACACGTCCTCCCTCTGGTCCTCCTCTCCTTGGTCTCCTGCAGACACGTCCTCCCTGTGGTCCTCCTCTTGGTCTCCTGCAGACACGTCCTCCCTGTGGTCCTCCTCCTCTTCTTAAAAACAGAAAGATCTCAGAGTGAATGACAGAAACTCACCTGACACTGACGCACCCTTCTGCTCCTCCTCCCACCTGTGGAGTCAGCATCTGTGGTTGCCATGACAACAGGGGTCGGATCAGCAGCAGCAGCAGAGGTTGTAGTTGTAGCTCCAGTCATAGTGTGGCTGGTGCCTGATCTTCTCACAGAAACAAAGAATGTTCAGAGTTAGCAGTCTTTATGCTAAGCTAAGACCCCCCCCCCCCCCCCCCCGCTCTTGTACGTGTTTCTGTGTATGGATGCACCTGGGTAATGAAGGAGTGTCGTCTTCTTGCTCCGCCTCTCTGGACTCCATCTTGTTCCTGCTGTTGCTGAGCAGAGATTATATTTTTAATATTTATAACAAATAATCTATCTGTTAAAATGTTTCCTGACTCCGCACTGTAGCCCACTGACAGTTAGCTTGGAGCTAGTTTTAGGTCCAGTTTAGCTTAGCTTAGCAGTTAGCTCAACTTCAGAGTGGCTGTTGGCTAACTGAGTAAAGTTAGCTCGGCCAAACTCATACTTCTAACACTAAGAGGTTGCACAGTATGCTAATAATATGCTAATTATTTAGCATCACACCATGAGTTAGCCGCTAACGTCAGTGACTTTTCTCATGATGACAAACACGCTGTTGGTGTCAGAATGTGTGATGTGTGTGTCATGTGACTAACGGTGATTATGAAGTGGCACCAACTCACTGCTGGTCTAAAGGGGCGGGGCAGAGGAGACCATGTGACACAGAACAAGGAAATGATGGTTTATTTACTGGGTCCAGGCAGCTAAGCATTAGCTTTAGTAGTGTACTGGTACAGTTAGCTAGCCACAGGTTTAGCAGCCAGCAGCTAATTCTGAACAACAGAAACAAACTGCTGACGCAGGGCAAAGACAGCCTGCAGGGAGCTTTATTGACACACTCTTATCAGACAGAGCAACTCACAGAAGGTCAGAGAAACACAATAAAAGCACACGAGGACGTAACAAAGTTTACTTTAGAGTGGAAAGACTTACAGCAGCGAGTCCACAGCCAGGGTGAGACAGGGGAGACGGCTGAGACAGGGGAGACGGGCTCAGGACCGACCGCTGAAATCACCAAGAGACCTACCACACACCTGAGGACTCACCTGGTGACATCACAGCCTGAGTTTATGAGTTTATGGGCGCTCTCGCTCTCTGTGTGGTGGGTTTAACAAGACCCCGCCCTGTTACCATGGCAACACTGACTGTACAAGCAGACAAGCAGGGGTGTAACCTGTGTGCATGTCCCTGCCTGCTGAGTGTGCACGTGTGTGTGTGTGTGTGTGTTTTGGAGCTGGTTGTGTAACAGCAGTTTGCTGTGTTTGTTCTCAGGGTTTGAATCTTCTGCTGTCCCATCTTTAATGTTTCTGTAGTTTGATGTGACTCACAGGTAAACAAGATGCAGAGGACGCCGCTCTTATTCTGTTTCAACATGTTAGGAAAGCCCCCTGTAAGCGCGCCCCCTGTGGCTGAAACAGGAACTGTGCTGTCAGATCTGCAGCTGCAGCGGCCTCGTTCACAGACAGTTGAACAGCTGTGTATATATATATTCTATATATACATATATACATGTATATATAGAATATATATAGATATGTATATATAGAATATATACATATTTATGTATATATATTTATATACTATAAATATATATATATTTATAGTATATAAATATATTTATATATATATATATATATATGTTTAAATATACATAAATATACATAAATATGTGTCTCCAGCAGTGTTTCACTCATCCTGGCAGCAGGTGGCAGGAGCATCTCAGTGACGTCACCCCGGCTCGCTGCACCAAGAGGACGTCGTGTCGTCACTTCCTGCAGATAGCAAACATGGAGTCCTGCGGAATGAAGCTGAATTTCTGGGAGAACGGACCGAAGCCCGGACAGTTTTACTCTCTCCCGGGCGGCGGCAGCGGCAGCAGCGGGCTGGGCACATCATGCGGGCCGGTCAGACACACACTGTAAGTCCTCCCGACCGGAGCCGTTTACCGCGAATCAGACTCTTAACCACCGCTGTCGGTTTCGGTTTGAGCTGCGTCGCAGTGCTGTATCATCATGGCTAACTGATGCTAAGCTAGCTGTCGGTTTACATCGTTTGAACGGTGTATAAATCTCTGGGATGGGACGCTTTGACGGGTGTGGATCAATAATGTTGATCAGAAGAACTGAAACGTCACAGTTTGGTTCGTCCCCTCCCTGTTAGCGCTGTTAGCAGCTAGCAGTTAGCTCCGCCAGAAGCGCCAGCTTTGATTCCAGTGTATGTAACTCTCAGTTTAGCCCTGCTGTAGCGTCCTGAAGGTGCCGAACCAAACATGGAAGCATCTTCTGTTGTGGCTTTAACCCTCAGGTGTCACTTTAATTTACTACCCTTTTGTGTCATTAGGGGACAAAAAAGTCCACTTCCAAAAAACTGCTATAAAAAATTATAGTGGAAAATAACTCATTTTTTGGGTTTTCTTCATAAAAAAATTACTGTAACATCAAGTAATCAAACTGGCATTTAAAGGGTTAAATTCCTCAAAATGATTTAATGTTTGGTAGTTTTGAGCAGGGCTGAAGTTGTTTAACATATTTATGCAGAAAAAAGTAAGAAAAAATATTAATCTGTTAATTTTTTATAGCAGTTTTTTGGAAGTGGACTCTTTTGTCCCCTAATGACACAAAAAGGGTAGTAAATTTGTTTCACCATGTTCTGGTGATGTATTTGAAAAATTTAAATTGGAATTCTAAAATGTGTCTAGAGAGAGTCTTTGTTACAAAAAATTGTGCCATATGCACCAACACAGATAAAATGGTGGCCAGGTAAAGAGGCAAAAATTACCCAAATGGACAAAAAAGTCCCCAATGACGCACAAGGGTTAAACATGTGACAAGACGTTTCTTTTGTTTCCAGCTTCTGATCTTTAGATTCATCCTTTCCCTGTAAAGGTTTTGTTTTTGACTGTTTAAGTACTTCCACATGACACGTGTGTTTGTGTTTCTGCTGAATTAACCCTTCTCCCCCCCCCCCCCCCCACAGTAACCCCATGGTAACCGGGACATCAGTGCTTGGGGTGAAGTTCACCGGTGGAGTCGTCATCGCGGCGGACATGTTGGGCTCGTACGGCTCTTTGGCTCGCTTCAGAAACATCTCCCGACTCATGAAGGTGCCGGCCGCCGCTGACCGAACATGCTGTGAATTAGCAGGATGAGTTTGTAACGTGTGTTTGCTCTGCTGCAGGTCAACAACAACACCATACTGGGAGCGTCGGGAGACTACGCCGACTATCAGTACCTGAAGCAGGTCATCGAGCAGATGGTGTAAGGCGTGGATAAGACACGGACACTCATGCGGGCGTCTCTGTGCAGGGTTTGTGTTGATGTTTGGTTCTTCTGTCAGGATCGATGAGGAGCTGCTGGGCGACGGACACAGCTACAGCCCGAAGGCCATCCACTCCTGGCTGACCAGGGTCATGTACAACCGCCGCAGCAGGATGAACCCCCTGTGGAACACCGTCGTCATCGGAGGCTTCTACAACGGCGAGAGGTGAGAACGCAAATACACCACAATGAAAGAACAGGAGAGCATGTTTACATCACCGGGGCTCAGCCACTCTTCCATGACTTACCATTGACCAGGCGGCCATCTTGTCTCTCTTAGTTTCCTAGGTTATGTGGACAAGCTGGGCGTGGCTTATGAGGCTCCCACAGTGGCCACGGGCTTTGGCGCATACCTGGCCCAGGTGAGTTTGGATCTAAAGACTTGTTAGAGACATGATGAGACTTTCACACAGGACAAAGGTGACTTTCTGTTCCAAGACATGTTTTAAAAAGACATGTCAGAGTCTAATAATGTTACTGAGAACAATCCTGACGTGTGTGTGTGTGTGTGTAGCCTCTGATGAGGGAAGTGGTGGAGAACAAGACGGAAATCACCAAGCAGGAGGCGCGGGAGCTGGTGGAGCGCTGCCTCAAAGTGCTGTACTACAGAGACGCCCGCTCCTACAACAGGGTGAGCTCACGGACGGCTGATGAATCAATGCTTTTCTTTTCATCTGATAAAGTCTAATTTAACTCTTGTTTTTTTTAGCATGAGATTGCCATAGTAACGCAGGAGGGTGTGGAGATCGTCGGTCCCCTGTCCTCTGAAACCAACTGGGACATCGCTCACATGGTCAGGTAGGGGTCAGAGGTCACTTGTGCCTGATGGTTAGGAGTTTAAGGAGTGGAGGTGGCGGCAGATCACAGGATTTAAACTTTTAGATAAGTCAGAGGAAGTGTTCAAAATGAATGAAATGATTTAGGGATGTGTTGACATTGCAGGTCAAAGGTTAACTGGCGTTTGTGTTTTTCTGCAGCGGGTTCGAGTGAAGACGACCTGCGATGTTTCCGCTGCGTGGAGCCGCTCGCTCGGCACGTGGATCCCAGTGTAGTTTCTTTCTGATGTTCACTGTCTCTCTTTTGTATAATGGAAAATAAATATGACGAAGTCGGCATCGTTGGGTTTTATTTGTATTTCTCATTTTACTTAGTTTTATACCTTTACATTTTAAATGATTATAAGTTAATTGTGGAACGTGATGATAAATGTCTTAAAGTTTGGGTAAACAAAATATATATATATATATAATATATATATATATATTATATTATATATATATATATATATATATATATTATATTATATATATATATATATATATATATTATATTATATATATATATATTATATTATATATATATATATATATTATATTATATATATATATATATGTAATATATATGTAATATATATATATATATATATATATATATATGTAATATATATATATATGTAATATATATATAATTATATGACACAGAGTGAATATTTTGGCTAAAAAGTCCTAAACATAACTAAAACCCTCAAATTAACATATAAATAAAAACTCATCCAGTCATAATTTTGTATAATCGGAGCATTTTTTGCTTTTCTCTGTTCTGAGCAATTAATTTAAACATGTCTCTGTGTCACCGGCCAGCTGTTGCTATGCAGATTTCAACAGATTAATTCAACTGTTTTGTAACTGGGCAGACCAGGAAATCGCGTCCAATCAATATAATTTCTGTCAGAAAAATAATTCTGCTGGACAAATAGAAATCTACCTGATTTTGGTATCCGGGTAGATCAGTGAGAACTGGCCAATAGGAATCGACGCTGGCTTTGTAGTCAGGCAGACATAACAAAGTCGTCCAATCACAAAAAAATCTGAAAGGGGATTTTTGCTGTATCTTGGCTCAGGTACTTTCTTTTTCTTTTTTAAAATAAATACTTTGACCGACACTGGCAGCCGTACACACAGTAATAACAGAATTATTTAACTATTGTCTGCAATTATTTTCTGATTAAAAACAGCGCGTTTAAACGCATTTTACGGTTGTTTCTGTGCCGGCTAGCTAAAGCTATCTGTTAGCTCTTAGCTAAGGGTGTTAGCTAGCTTCTTACAGTTGGCGCTAGCTTCGGCTAGCCGCGTAAATGTCAGCGTTAGTCACAGTATTGTCGGTCTCCGGTACCAGAACTGGGTTCTCTGCTTTTGTTGCTTTGAAACGTTTGTACTTAGTTCAGCTAGCGTGTCGGAGGGAGGCTGCCTCCGTGTGAGCTAGCCTGCTAGCTCGGCACTATCATGTAGAGCTGGGTCAGTGAGCGTGTGTGTGGTGTAGTGTAGTAAATGGCAGGCACATGACCACCGGCGCTGCGCCCGCTGGAAACACGGCAGGCGTACCTGACATGGAAGCGCCGCTTCCCCGGCTAACGGCAGCGGGGGTGCGGGCGGCTGCGCGGGCAGCGCCTGGCTCCACAGACCCACCGTGCCGCCCGCTCCGGCGGTAGAAGCACCGTGTCACGGCTCCTCGGCCGGTCACAGGGGAGCGGACCCACCGTGCATACATCCACAGCTTTAAATGAGCACTGAAGGGACCCTGTGTGAGGAGAGGGGCCCCCCGGCCCTGACCCGGCAGAACACTGTCCTCAGTGTGAGTCTGGGTCACAGTCTTTGTGTACACTGGTCTAAGGGGGCCCTGGACTGCTGAAGGTCCCTCAGGCCCATCAGGCATGTTTAATGGTGTAACTAAGGACCAGGTCATCTTCATTTAAAAGGTTGGAATGACACATCTGGACTTGTAGAGTTCTCTTGAAGAAGTTCAGCTTCATCAGCTCTGTTTGGTGAGGAAACATGGTTTATATGTGGTGGAGGACCTCAGAGGACTGTCGGAGACTCAAAGGCCCCGTTCACACTGGAGAAAGTCAGTCCAGCTAGAGTAGGATTGAGCCCAGACAGCCTTTAAACTGGATGCGTTCAGACCTATTTTCAAATCTGGCTAGCACACACTTGTGTCCGCACTCAATCCGGCTTCATCCAGCGTGTTTGCTGTCCTCCAAACCACTAGGTGGCGCCTCGTAACATACAGAGTCCGTTCAGGCCGCGGTAGGACCGCGTGTGCGCATGCGTCTTGAGGTTTTTTGTTCCGTGTCGCACCCCGTGAACTGGAAGTAGCGCATCATTTGACACACACATTTGAGCCAATCCGGCTAGATCTTTTGGCTTCTGGCTAAAGCGTGATTCAGGCCTATCCAGATGTTTTTTTTCTGAGTGTGAACACCTCGAATCCGGCTGTATCCAGTTTGATTTCAATCCGGCTGCTAGATCCACCCACGAGGGGTGGATCTAGCAGTTCACAGGGCGTGACGCGGTCCTACCGCGGCCTGAACGGACTCTGTATATTACGAGGCGCCACCTAGTGGTTTGGAGGACAGCAAACACGCTGGATGAAGCCGGATTGAGTGCGGACAGTGTGTGATAGCCAGATTTGAAAATAGGTCTGAACACATCCAGCGTAAAGGCTGTCTGGGCTCAATCCTACTCTAGCTGGATTGACTTGAATCTGTTTTATTTTGGGTTCTGCATGAGGCCTGGTTCTTCGGTCCCAGCTTTCAGCTCGACCTCCTGGTCATCCTCAGCCAGCTCTTCTCTGTTTTTGTGTATCATCACTGAGTGTTCCTCCGTCTGTCCTCAGATGGTGGCTCTCAGCACCGGTTAGTTGGTCCAGATGTCGGAGGACCAGCGCCACCAGCGGGCTGAAGCCTCCCAGCGGGGGGAGGGCGGTCTGGAGGCAGGGGAGGGCGACACAGAGCCCAGCATGCTGCTGCAGAAACTCAAGAGCAACATCTCGTAAGTCTGGCTGAAACATGAGGGGTTAATAATGACTGACTGATCCTGACTGATGCTTCTCCTCTCCTGCAGTAAGACTGTTCAGACCA
>NC_041023.1:45854168-45869168 GCF_900634625.1 Parambassis ranga
ACTGGTCCAGACCTGAGCTCAAGATCAGTTAACCCTCCAGACCCCCAAGTAACTCAAGACACACACACACACACACACACTGACCGCAGACACACACACTCTGACCGCAGACACACACACACTCTGACTGCAGACACACACACACACACACACACTGACTGCAGACACACACACACACGCTGCTCTCTGACTGCAGACACACACACACTGACTGCAGACACACACACACACACACACACTGACTGCAGACACACACACACACGCTGCTCTCTGACTGCAGACACACACACACTGACTGCAGACACACACACACACACACTCTGACTGCAGACACACACACACACACACACACTGACTGCAGACACACACACACTCTGCTCTCTGACTGCAGACACACACACACACTGACTGCAGACACACACACACACTCTGCTCTCTGACTGCAGACACACACACACACTGACTGCAGACACACACACACACTGCTCTCTGACTGCAGACACACACACACACTGACTGCAGACACACACACACACTCTGCTCTCTGACTGCAGACACACACACACTGACTGCAGACACACACACACACTGACTGCAGACACACACACACACACACTGACTGCAGACACACACACACACACACACTGACTGCAGACACACACACACACACACTGACTGCAGACACACACACACACACACTGACTGCAGACACACACACTGACTGCAGACACACACACACACGCTGCTCTCTGACTGCAGACATGAGGGGAACACACGGACTGATCATGTGACACACACAGAAGCTCTGACTCCAGCCTGGGTGACAGCAGCCTGTCAGACCTTGATCCACTGATGGAGCTCCTGCTGGAGAAGCTGCTTCAGCTCAGGCACAAAGAGCAAAGCACAACGTTTCCTGCCACGTAGCACTGAGGTGTTCAAATGCAGTAAAGTAATTTATTGATGAGGGATATATGTGTAGAACTAGTAGCTCTGACATGTTCGCCGCTCGGCTCTCGGCGCATGTTTGCACTAACCTCACCGCCTCCTCGCGGGCGCCGCTGCAGCTCCGTCTGGAGCAGCAATGTGACACCAAGCTCTGCTCGGACCACAGCGATCCTCAGCCCCCCTGCACAGGGACTGGAGGGATGACTCTAAATCCAAAATAAGAACTCAAGCTTTTAATGGCTCTCACACACAGAGTGTGTTCGTCTGACGTAACACAAAACCGCCTGACACTGTCTGACACGTCTGATGGAGACATTTTATTACCCGAACACAAAAATAATCATGATGTGACAGGAGCAGGTTGTAGGTAGGAGGCAGCAGAGCAGACCTCCTTCTTCTTCTTCTTCTTCTTCGGTGGTGTCCTCCCGCCGCCGTGGAATGTCACATTGCTGTTCCTCGCCTCTGCCTTTCAGGCCTTCGCTGTGGGCGGGGCGTCTTTTCTTCATCGTTGGTGCTACAAACCGCAGAGCTCCATCCTGTATAGAAGCCCTGAGGTGTGAATGAGTGTGTGTGTCTGTGTGTGTCCTGGTTTCCCTCCATCGCCACGAGGAGCGCTTCAGGTCCGTGAAAGGGATGCTGGTGAATTCTGACTGTTAAACGGTTTCAGGACTGTGAGAGGAGGAAGGAGGCGGACTCTGAGTCCAGGCTGAGCTGGAGCCAGTGTTGCACTGTTACAAAGACTAGAGGAGAGGACGTCTGTGTGTGTTATGAACTTACTGTTATATGCATTGAGATGATATGAGTAACTCTGCTTTCTGCTTGCACTTGGCTGGAGGCCGACTGAAGCGGCTCCGCTTTATTTTCAGTCCAGAATAAAACTGTTGAGAGCTGAGCAGTGTGATGGAGGACCACGCTCTGGGGTTGATGCAACATTTCACACACTGAGCCACGTCTGAAGACCACAGCAGAGACGGTCACATGACTTGTCCAGGCTTGGTGGACTTGTCCTGCGTCCTCGCTGAGCCCTGAGTTGTTGTCGTGTGTTTGTCAGACCTGTAAAAGGGGGTAACGGCATGTTGGACTTGTTGGATCAGGGCCTGGATTAGAAGGTCAGTTTTGGTCGCTTTGACGCAGGACCAGCACTTTTCATTTGTTGGGTTTGGTATTGGTTGATCCCTCCTTTGGACCGGTTGGTCCAGATCTGAGATTCGTCGGCCTGCTGGTCTCAGGTGAGGGCTCGGTGTGAAATGTTGCTCTCCTGAATCTACAGTTGATGTCGAAGGTTCAGAGAGCTGAGGTGATGCAGCAGCTGGACCAAATCGGACCAAACTGGAAACCAGCACAGAGATCTAACAGTTCTGTTTGGATCTGGTTTACAAGTCTGCACTTGAAGGGGTTCTAGGAAGCAGTTCAGAATGCAGTGAAGCCCTGGTTGTGGTCTAGTTCAGTCTGGTCTGGTCAGGCTCAGGTTTGTTGTGGGATTCTTTCACTGTGGAGCCGTGTGGCTCAAACAGAAACGGGTCAGATAATCAAAGATAGGATCGGGATTCGGGTAGCGGTGTGTCGACGCTGAGGGACCAGACGCGGCGGTCTCTGATGTCACTTCCTGTTTGATTAAGGTGCCGCCTACAACATTTTTATCTGAATTTGTTGTACAATTTGCAAAAGTCTTTTTAATAATTCACGCGGCGGCGGCCTCAGGCGGTGGCGGCCTCAGGCGGCGGCGGCCTCAGGCGGCGGCGGCCCCAGGCGGCGGCCTCAGGCGTGGTTCCTTCACCTTCAGCTTCGTTCAGCCGGCGTGGACTCTGAGCGATGGTGACGTCAGAGGACGGTCAAAGTTAGCGGGACGAATTAAACAGCAGTAAAGCAGAAACACGCTGACGTCTGAAGGTGAAGTGACGAAGCTGATGAGATGATGAGGAGTCAGCTGACCCCGGTCGACCCTGCAGTTTACGTGAAGGTGTTTGCTGTTAGCAGGGGGTTGCTCTGCCCTGAGTGCTGCCTGTCAGGCTCTGGGACTCTGGGTAACGGAGTCCTGAGTGTGGCAGCGTGGAGTCCTGTTTTCTCTGTTTCCGTCCTTGGTTCTGCTCGGCGTGTCTTTGTCTCGGTTGTACAGCCTGTGGTCGTGCGGACTTTCTTCTTCTGCTGTGACGTTTCTTTGTGGAAGGTGCTGCCGGCGTCCTGCATGGTTTTCTGTGGCTCTTTGTTTTTGTTTACCTGCTGGCTTTGTGTTGTTTTCTTTCTTTGCACTTTACTCCTAAAAACGCCTGACGGAAGGTTGTGAAGAACACGAACCTTCGGCGGTGGTCAGTGAACGCACCTTTACTTTGCCCTATTTGTTTGTTTTTGTTTGTTGTGAAGAGAAACAGGAGTGATGGAGGACAGAACATTCATGTGAATCTATTTTCCTACATTGATGGAATAAAACAAGTGATGTTCTCTCAGCCTCTGTTCATCGGCTCTTTTATTATATTTATTTGACAGATTAAAATCCTCACAGCGCCCCCACCTGCTGAAAACACGCACTGCAGCATTGAGCAAACATTTGTTTTTGAGTCTTTATCAGCAAAATATAAACAGACAGTTGAGTCCTGATCGTAATGATGCGTTCAGGGCACAGCCAGCAGAGGTTAACGCTGTGAGCCGTACAAACCGGAAGTTACGTTAATAATGTTTCATAATTGTTTTTAAGAATGGATGAGAAGGACTGCGGATCTTTGGACAACATTTATAAAAGCGGCGCCAACAAACAGATCGATACTTTTATGTTTTTGATTGAATTAATTAAAAATAAAACAGGTGACATTTGAATGCTGGCGAGCTCTCGGCTTTTATTGTGAAGTCGGGGACCGGAAGTGATGCTGTGTGTTCAGGGGAGTTTGACGCAGCCGCAGAGCTCGTTCACCTGCAGCAGCAGCATCTGATCCGCCGGCAGCAGAAAGCAGCAGAACAAAGAAGAACCGCCGAACCACCGCAGAGGCTTCTACTGCCACACCGGAAACAAGAGGTAAACAAACACAACGAGGTAAACAAACACAACGAGGTAAACAAACACAACGAGGTAAACAGACGTGACGCGGCTCCAGTGGTTGATTGGATTGTGTCGATGAAAGGATCGTTTCTGTGAACAGTCAAATTTATATAAATCTGAGTGTGTTCGTGTTTAAACGCGTCCTGTTCCTCCGTGGACCCGCCCGGGCCGCTCCGTGGACCCGCCCGGGCCGCTCCGTGGACCCGCCGGGCCGCTCCGCGGAGCCGCGGCCGGCCAACGCCTCACAGCAGCTGATCTATGATCCTCTCACCAATAATCGATGCGACCAGCCGGATGTTAAGTGACACGGATCGATCAGCTCCCAGCACGCAGCTCACAGACACGCGGCCCAAAATACGACCCACAGAAATCTGAGTTCGGCAGCAGGTTTATTTCAGTCCGCCGAGGCGCCGTGACCCCGATTCTGTTTCAGGCTCCCAGAATACTCCTCATCATCCGCGTAAATAACTGATGCTGGACCAGAACCAGGCCCTGCAAGACAGAACCAGACCACCACAGACAGAACCAGGCCCTCAGAGACAGAACCAGACCCTCAGAGACAGAACCAGGCCCTCAGAGACAGAACCAGACCACCACAGACAGAACCAGGCCCTCAGAGACAGAACCAGGCCAACCAGGTCCTTCAAGACAGAACCAGACCCTTGCAGACAGAACCAGAGCTTCACAGACAGAACCACACCCTCAGAGACAGAACCAGGCCAACCAGACCCTCGGAGACAGAACCAGAGCTTCACAGACAGAACCAGACCCTCGGAGACAGAACCAGACCATCACAGACAGAACCAGACCCTCACAGACAGAACAAGACCCTCAGAGAGAGAACCAGACCCTCAAAGACAGAACCAGATCTTCAAGACAGAACCAGACCCTCAGAGACAGAACCAGAGCTTCACAGACAGAACCAGGCCCTCAGAGACAGAACCAGAACCAGACACAGAACTTTTAAAGGTAACATTTCAAGCTGTGTGTGTTTCCCTTCCAGACCCGATGGAGAAATCAAACAGCCAGTACGACTCCTTCCTCTTCTGGAGGCAGCCCATCCCGGCACTGGACCTGTCCGAACTGGAAGACCTGGGTTTGATTGACGGTCAGCTGGCCAAAAGCAGCCAAGGAAGAGACAAGAGGTGGAACCGCGATGTTGAGGTAAGACATTC
This sequence comes from Parambassis ranga, assembly GCF_900634625.1. Taxonomy (NCBI): domain Eukaryota; kingdom Metazoa; phylum Chordata; class Actinopteri; family Ambassidae; genus Parambassis; species Parambassis ranga. The sequence goes on from NC_041023.1 coordinate 45,859,320, forward strand.
AACACCAGAACAGAAACTTTAGGGAGACAGGAAGTCAGGAGGCGGGTGTTCATGTTTGCTGCTTCCCTCCAGCAGGGGGAGCTGCCTGAGTTTTCATCCTTTAACTACTGGAGAGCTCCCATCGCTGACGTGGACGCTCTGCTGGAGGACCTCAACCTGCTGCTATGAGGCCACCAGAACCAGACTTCTCCAGTGTCACCTGACCTCTGACCCCCCCCCCCCCCTTCCACACACACACACAGATCAACCCGATCGCCTTTATTGATCAGCGCGTCCACATTAAAGAACATGTTGCTGCTTTTAGACCTAACTCCAGACCGTTTCATGAGGATGTTCCAGAACCTGGTCAGATGGTTCCAGGTGTGAATTTTACTGCATGCTTCCGATCAAACCGTGTGATCAGTATTGATTTTTAAATTGGAAGACGTCGTCACTGAATGTCACATGTCTCAGACTGCTGCTCGCTCATGTGAGGAGCTCCTTTGTTGTTGTTGTGAATTATTTTCGTGTGCCTTTAATCAGATCTGCTTTGTTTGCATTGTCCATTGTTTATTTATTTATTTATTTTCTGCTGCTGTGTTACTGAGCGAGACCTGAAACACCCCCGCCAACACCAATAAAAGAAAAAGTTTGATCAGAATTAGAGTACGATCTCTTCATCGCATCACAAAGAAGGAAAGACAAAAAAACACACGAGGAAACATGGAGGCTCTTTATTTACATTCAAACAAAAGTCACGTGTTTTTATTACAGGATTTACATCATTGTGTGCTTTGTTTTGAGCCCTCTCGGCCACCGTACCCCACCCATAGAGTTTCCGGCCTGTTTCCAGGCTGGTCACGTGTGTTCTGTGGACAGTCTGGGGTCTGTTTTTTACAGATTCGGGGTTCTGTTCAGAGCTTAGATTTTGAAAACTGGTCTCTGATCAGCTGATCTGACGTCAGCGTCCGTCTCGTGCGGCTCGCGCTGACCTCCGGTCCGCTCCCACTGAGCCCGCCCCTCGGGGAGGTTAACGCGCTCTGGCTTCCACCTCCGGTGTCGCGGAGCCGCCATATTTGTTACAGATAAAACACTAAAAAACAAGTGTTTTTAAAAGACTCCGCAGTGACGCAGTGTCGCGAGAGGATCCAGGAAAAGAAGGTAAAAGTTTTAAGTGGCTAACTGTGTGCATGCGCGCAGGCTAAGGGCTAACAGCTAGCTGGTAAACACCAGAGCGAACAGGGGGGAGGCGCATTTCCTGTCGGGCCCTTCAGAATAAAATAGTCCAGGCTCACACAACAGTACAAACATGTTATATACACATCACTAATGGATGTTCTTCTTTTTGATTTTATTATTAATAAACTACAACCTATAAAAAAATGCAGACTGGATCTAGAGTAATAATTATAACCATCCTGACTGTAAAGCCGTTTACGTTTAGTCCGGTGACGAATATGAAGCTTTTACTTTGAAGGCTTCACCCACAACATCCGGGCGGGTAGCGGCCGCCTCCTGCTAACTTTCCGCCGTAAACAAGTCCGCAGGATCCCGACAGGCTGCGCTGGAGTCTAATGTTCACGTTCTGCGCATTTTGAAATACGCTCTGCCCGTTATTGGTTCTGGTTCTGGTTCTGCGCCACTCGAAGCGACTAAAGCGCAGAAATCCTCCACACACACACTCACGGAGGGGTCGGTTCCGTTCAGCCGGCTAGCGTGCTAACATTAGCAGAGAGGAGCAGCCCGGCTGGACCCAACAAACCTGGACACGGTGAGTAGCCGCTCCGCCTTGTCCCCGTTCCAGGCACAAAAACGCACATTTCAGCCACATCCACGCGTCCAAAGACCCGCACGCACACGCGCTGGTGGAAGCTTCGGCGGGTCGAGCTGCAGTGAGCGGGTTGACGCTGCGCGCTCGAAGAACGCTACTTAACCGGATGTGGAAGTAGTTTTTTCTCCGTGTGTAAAATAGGAAATTTCTGTGTGACTTCCCCCGGAAAACCAACAACTTAATATCAAACGGTTTCCTGTCGGTGCTACTGTAAATGCGTCGGTGGCGGAGGTCGGGGCTTTAGATGGCGGACTGAGCAGATAGCGGCTCGGTGCGGGGGACGCGGGGTACGTGGCACATGGCGGACTCTTTCTGTCCGTGAAGGCGCGTAAAATGGCTCCTCGGCCGCGGAGAGAAAATCCTCGTCCCTCGCAGCTGTTTCGCAACCAGCAGAGCGTCGTAACGAAACGAGTTCCATTAGCGGACACAGCTTCGGCCACTTTTCCAAATAGAAAACAAATACAAATCCCCGCTAGCCCCAGTTTGTAAGTGTTTTTATTAATGTACTTCATGTTGTTGGAGTCATCCATGTTGTTAGCGTACTACTCTCAGCCCTGAATGTATTATCGGACATCGGTTGTGATCTCTGGCGCTCGGTGCAGCTGTTGAAGCTGAACAGTGTCCGTGGGTCTGTGGGAAAAACAAAGTGAAATCTGTACACGCGTGTTATTATTCTGAAGGAACGATCAGATGGAGAGGCGGGGTCATGTCCGATAATGGACACTTAGCTGTTAGCCTTAGACAACAGGCACACTGTTGGTGAGGCTAGTGAGGAGGGAGGCTAACGGTCTGTGTCAGGTCCTCACAAAGATACTAACCTAAGTGTCATCACAGTTTATTATTATTATTATTGCACATGTCTGTAGGATGTCAGACATCGCTCTCATCACACTCGGTTCATTGACTCACTCTGAATAAAGGATTTTATTGTCATTTGAGACTTAAATGTTTAATTTACATGCACAGTTGTCAGCACGAGGTGCTGTTATGTTCTGATCAGTGATAGCTCATGAAGCGTGTGAAGCTGCAGGAGGATGTAGTGGTCCTCCACACTTAGACCTGATCGCCTGGCTGTGTTGCTCCCTCTCTGTGTCAGATGTCACTGGTGGACCTGGGGAAGCGGCTGCTGGAGGCAGCACGGAAAGGTCAGGACGATGAGGTCCGAAACCTGATGGCCAACGGGGCTCCGTTCACCACGGACTGGGTAAGGCGCTCAACACATCACACACAAGAGCAAGAGACGCCTCACAGAACGACAGGAGCGAGATCACATCAGTAGTTACTTGGAGAAAGTTCATGAAAGTCACATTGTCCTCAGTCTGTGATGTCACGTCTGCTTGGTGTGTCCTGCAGCTGGGAACCTCCCCCCTTCACCTGGCAGCTCAACACGGCCATTACTCCACCGCTGACGTCCTGCTGAGAGCTGGTGTCAGCAGGGACGCTCGCACCAAAGTGGACCGGACACCGCTGCACATGGCCGCCGCAGAGGGGCACACGGTCATCGTGGAGCTGCTGGTCCGGGTAGGAGAGCGGCGTTTACTCTGATTCAGCGACCTTCGCTCTGCAGCTCTAACTGTATGGAAACCTGCTTTCAGAATGGAGCCGACATCAACGCCAAAGACATGCTGAAGATGACCGCTCTGCACTGGGCGGCGCAGCACGGGCACCACGGCGTGGCTGAGACGCTCATCAAACACGGCGCAGATGTGCACGCACTCAGCAAGTTCGACAAGACGCCGTTTGACATCGCCGTGGACATTCAGAACACCGAGCTGATGCTGCTCCTGCAGGTAAGACCAGAACATCCGCGAGCGTCAGTCTGAAAATCTGAAGTTATGTAGACTGAACTGTGTGTGTGTGGCATGCAGGAGGGCATGCAGAACCAGGTCAACATGAACCAGGTCAACATGAACCAGGTGAGCATGAACGTGGAGACGAGCAGCACCACCAACCAGCCGCAGTTCATCATCCAGGGAATACCAGCCATACAGGGGGGCGTGGTCAACCTGGCGGAGCTGCTCAACAAGGCCAACGCAGGTGAGAACACACACTCCTCAGGTGAGGAGGTCAGGCATGCTGAGGCCATGAGACCACTGAGATGTGTCTTTGTTCTTCAGGAGACTCTGAAGAGGCGATGGCTGCCAGTGCTCTGGACTCCAACATCCAGCACGCAGCTGTGGTCAATGAGGGGGGTCAGAGAGTCATCACCATCGTCACAGACCAGCATGGTAACCTGCAGACCACGGGAGGGATGGCGCAGCCGTTCTTTGTGACCATGCAGCACGGACAGCAGAGTATGACCCCGCCGTCCCTCATCAAGCCGCCGGTGCTGGCTGTGTTTGTATGCTAACTGTCTGTCGGTCTGGTTTCAGTGCTGGCGGTGCCGGCCAATACAGTGACAGAGGAGGTGGTGACGGAGGAGCCTCAGCCTCCTCCCTCTAGAAAGAGGAAACTGGAGGTGACCAACAACCACGACACAGGGGAGACGGTGAGTGGAGCGCGTTCCTGATTTATGATGGTCACAAACACAAGCACTGAAGTCTGCAAATGGATAAATAAACCTTCATCTTCTCCTCCTCCTCCTCCTGCAGGAGCTGCTGCAGAGGCAGCTGCAGGAGGCCAACAGGAAGGCGCAGGAGTACCGACAGCAGCTGCTGCGCAAGGAGCAGGAGGCCGAGGAGTACCGCATGAAACTGGAGGCCATGGCACAAAGTCAGGCCAAGAGCAGCAACACCACCGTCGGAGCAGCCGCTGGCGCCAACGCTGCCAGCCCTGAGGAGGTGGTGGGAGGGGAGGAGGACGAGGAGGAGGGGGCCAGCAGCGTGGTGGAGGAGGAGGGAGAGATGGTGGTGCTGCAGGAGGGAGGCATCATTATGGAGGGCGAGGAGGGTCAGGTGACACTCGTGCAGACAGGCGGAGAGGCCACAGAGGTCAGCTCCTAACAGCGAGGGAGGCGAGGAGAGGGAGACGCAGACGGGAGGTGCTGGGTTTGACTCCCTCCATCAGCTCCTCTGCTGATGGAGGTGAGTGCCATTCTGAACCCCCACAAAGAGGAGAGTCAACATGGCGGCTGATGGACGAACATGGGGTTTAGCTTCTGAATGATCTGACACAAGACGAAGAGCTTCGGTGGTTTCTATACTGGACGCCTCCTCACATGGGAAACAAAGAGACTGCTGTGGAGCTCGGAGGAGGCAGGACCATGTCTGCTCCCGGTTCTGCCTCCTGATGGACTGACTGAGTTAGAGTACACGCAGCAGGAGCATAGACGTAGTTTGTCCTCTTTCCTGTTTCCTGCGCTGGACGTCATTGTGCATCACATTTATACCCTGATGTGTCCAGAACCTTCTTCACTTCCTGGTTGGAGGAGTCAGCTGAGGCCTTCCTAACACCGCATGTTGATGAACGGGGGTCACGTGACCCCCTGTGACCGCCTCCTGTAAAGTGGACGGACATCCCTCTGAACATTATGTCTTCTAAAACGACGTCATGTAACCTTTAATGATTGTTTCCATTTTATTCCCACTCTAGAAAACTGATCATTTAAGTCTTTAAGTCTGCAGTGATGAACGGTCCAAAGATTCTCTGTTCATACTTTTAATCATCAGATCTGTTAGCTGTTCCATGAACTGGGTCCGACCCTCCTCCTGGTCTCGGCCTGGCTCTGTCAGGTGTGCTGGGTCTTGACCCTCCTCCTGGTCTCGGCCTGGCTCTGTCAGGTGTGCTGGGTCTTGACCCTCCTCCTGGTCTCGGCCTGGCTCTGTCAGGTGTGCTGGGTCTTGACCCTCCTCCTGGTCTCGGCCTGGCTCTGTCAGGTGTACTGGGTCTTGACCCTCCTCCTGGTCTCGGCCTGGCTCTGTCAGGTGTACTGGGTCTTGACCCTCCTCCTGGTCTCGGCCTGGCTCTGTCAGGTTTCCAGAACATCTGCAGTTTTTAGATTTCGGTCAAATTTGTGATGCAGCTGAATCTGTCCCGCTGGTGCTTTTAAGGACAGTTGGAATTCTGACAGCCTGTATGAACTTCCAGCTGTGTGGGTGGGGGGGCGGTGCACCCAGAACAAACAACAACAACAACAACAGCAACAGTTTGGAGGTTAAAGTTATGAGGACTTGATGGATCATAAACATCTTTTTCATCTGTGGATCATATTTTTAAATTCTTCATAGGTTCATGTCCTCCTGGATTTGTGAGCTTTGTCTCACGATATGTTCTATACGTGTCGGTAACAGGTGAACGTATTATTTTAATTACTCCTTGTGACTGAGTTTGTCTCATGTTTTGTTTCCTGGTAGCTTTGAGTTCATCGTGTTCATCATTGTTGAAGTATTCTCCCTCCCTCACAGCTCCGGATATTATTATTATTATTATTATTATAGACCGTCTCCTGGATGAGTGGGGCCGCCTGGCGCCCAGGTGCGCTCCTCTGAAAGGCTTCTGTCAGGCCCCCTCCTCTGATCAGTGATTCTGCTTCCTTTCTGTTACGATAATTATTTTTATACGCTCAGCAAAGCCAACATTTTTCTATGTACATATAAATTTGTATTTTTTTAACTGTACCTGAACGCTTCACGGTGATGATGATGATGATGATGATGATGATGGCTGCATTGGTAATCTAAAACATAAACACTTGTTTTTTTGAATAAGAACTTTGTGTGCTTTTAATTTGTGTCTGTGAGGCGTTCACGGCCGCCTCGAAGCATGGAGTGATGAGTTGTTTACGGTTCGTGACGGACCGTGAACGCAGCACAGTTGCTCGGTGTGTTCGGAGCGGATTACTGAGCAGGACTGGAGCTCCCAGGAGGCTTTGCGGGGTTGCCGCGAGCTTTGGGGGGGGGGGTGTGCTGGAACCGCCCCGCTCGTGGATTAACGCGCAATCCGCCATGATTGACGTACCCTCCGTCCAATCAGCGGCGGCGGGGACCCGCGCGGCCAACCCCGTTCGACGAGAGGCGGGGCCTCGGCGGAGGAGGCCGGACGGGAGGTATCATGGAGGATCAGTAGGCAAACTGCGGCCAACGGAGGAGGGCAGGCTCGGCGCGGATCCCCGGGACTCTTACCGACAGTTCACCGAACCAGCACAGCGGAGACGTCAACATGGACATGAAGAAGAGGATCACCTTAGAGCTGCGGAACCGGAGTCCGGCGGAGGTCAGACACTTTCGAAGTAGCGCGCTAACTGTTGCCTGGGAATTGTCCGGAACCCGGCTGGCTGCCCCGCTCACCGCAGCTCCGGGTCCCGCTGCTCGGATTCAATCATCGATCCGTGCGATCAGTCCGTTCAGCACCGACTGACTTCAGCCGCGGGCCGGGCTGGAGGCGATGCATCCCGCGGTTCGGTCTGTCCGCCCGCCCCGTCCCGCGCTCCCAGCGGGCTCAGATTAAAGGGCTCCTGCGTAAATCCCGCCGGGACCGGCAGCACGCGCGGACCGGTACCCGAAGCCCGTTCACGGACCAACGAGAACCAAGTCTGAACTAGTAATGGACAGAGGACGAGCTGCTAAACCGGAACGAGCCGACAGAAGGGCTGTTAAAAGTCCGGTCCAGACCGGAAGGTTGGTTTCTGTCAGACCGGGACTCGGCTCCGCATCAGACCAGGTGTTCGTCACCGTGTACCGGGCTGGTTTCGGGTCACGGTCCGGGAGAATCGCTGCGCGCTGACCGGTCGCCCGGTCGTCCTCTGCCAGCGGACATTTTAAGTGTCGAACTACGACGGAACCGTCTCGTACCGGACATGTCCCCGCGCCGCGGGCACGTCACATTCACGGTGACGGAGTTTTCGGGGCTTTTTTTTGTTGCGGGTTCGGTGCTCGGTGGCGCAGCGAGGTCGGTCACGCACACTCGGGCAGTAACGCGTTACCGACTTACCGTTACAGAAAGCGGCTTAGCCGCGTGTGTTTGGGGAGCTGCGCCCAGAACGGCCCAGAATGCCGGACCGTTCGGGTCGCAGACGGGCGAACACGGCTCGTGACACCGCGTCCGTTACTGGGGCAGATTACCGGGTCGGTGTTTGATCAAAAACGCGGTAACGAAACAAGATGGCGTTACTCCCCCCGGGGCTTTAACGTAGCGCAGATTAGAGTTGGATTACTGCCGCTGGTTCCGGTCAGACTGTTTGTTTACCGGTACCGTGTTAAACCGCACGAGCACTGACGGAGTTACCGTTTATTGGTGTTTTTAAGGCTGCGTCCGGTTCTACACAGCAGCCCCGCGCCGTGTGTGTGTCTGTGTGTGTCTGTGTGTGTGTGTGTTATATAAGAGCCGGTTGAATAACACACTCTCTCGGATGAACGTCATGTTTTATGGATCGGGGACCGGCAGATGGTGGATGGAGCCGGAGCTCCTCCACCTGCAGCGGCTCGGCCTGGACGCGCTGACGTCTGTTACATAAAGTGAACAACAGCAGGGAACTCTGGGAAATAAAAGCACCGCACGCGCCTCCAGCCGCCTTCATTATTCATCTGTTGGTGTCTATGCTAATGAGGGGGCGGAGCCCACCCACCCCCTAGTCCCACGCTGATTGGTCACTTTGGAAGCAGCAGGAAATGAAGCTAGCAGCGCTAACACCCTGACCGCTAACTCACACCCTGGCTAACATGTGTTTGTGGGGTTAAATTAGCTGCTAGCTAGCTGTGGAAATGTCTCATTCTGTGCCAAAAGTAGAATGCTAATGATGCTAATGATGCTAATGACAACATGGGTACAAAATAAACTCAGACATTTGCTGTTGATCGTATCTAAACTGGCTGCAGGGGGCGCTCTGCTCGCCGTGCTAGCTTTTAGAGTGATTAGCATGTTAGCGATTAAGTCAGCACTCGGGAACATAACTCCCATCATGCCTTTCTCTGCCCCTCAGATCGTGGAGCTGGTGGTGGACAACAGTCGCTCTGCGGACGGAGAGGTCGAGGGTCTGACGGACCAGTTCACGGAGCTGGAGTTCCTCAGCATGGTCAATGTGGGTCTAAGCTCGCTCGCCAAGCTGCCCTCACTGCCCAAGCTACGCAAGGTACGCCACCTCACCTCAGAGCTGCAGGAGGAGGCGGAGCTTCAGGCTCCGCCCACAGTGAACCTCAGAGAAAAAAAAGTCTGAATCAATGTGATGGTTACCCAGAGATACAGATCAGTAGGAAGTGAAGTTATTGATTATTCTGACAGCAGAGCAGCAGGTGTGTTCAGGTGGAGCTTCTGCAGGACACCTGTTTGTCCACTAGTTGTCAGCTCAGAGTCAGCCACCCTGCTGTGTGTCCTGTCTGTTCTGACGGCTCTCTGTGTGTTTTCCTCAGTTGGAGCTGAGTGATAACAACCTGTCGGGGTCTCTGGACACTCTGTCGGGGAAATGTCCCAACCTGACGTACCTTAACCTGAGTGGGAACAAGATCAAGGAGCTGAGCAGCCTGGAGGCGCTGGTCAGACCTCACTCTCTCTGTCTCACTGCTGGCTGCTAACATGCTAACATGCTAACACACGTCTTTCCCTGCTGCAGCAAAACCTGAAGAGCCTGCAGAGCCTGGACCTGTTTAACTGTGAGATCACGTCTCTGGAGGACTACAGGGAGAGCGTCTTCGAGCTGCTGCCTCAGCTCACGTACCTGGACGGCTTCGACCAGGAGGACAACGAGGCCCCCGACTCTGAGGCGGACGACGAAGGTGCGCCGCCGACCGTGGGTTAGTGGGCACGATGTGTCCTCCTCTCTGAATGCGCTTCCTCTCTGTGTTCACAGACGAGGACGGTGAAGACGGGGCGGGCCCGACAGGTGACTATGATGAAGAAGATGATGAAGAGGAGGATGAGGACGGGTCAGAGGGAGGAGAGGTGGGGCTGAGCTTTCAGGTCAATCGCGGAAATCAGGTGGGCAACTCAGGCTTCAGCCTGCAGGTAGAACCACAGCTGGCTCAGACACAGACCTGCTTCCCATGATGCACCTGTGCCAAGCAGAGGGCAGGTCCAGACCCAGGCTCCCACAGTGCACCTGCAGTCAGCCAGTGCTGCTGCAGGGACACACATCTCTGTCCCACTGATCAGATCCAGGCTGGTCTGAG
>NC_041023.1:45874168-45881668 GCF_900634625.1 Parambassis ranga
ACATGCATACATGATCACACACGCAGATGCATCTGTGTGTGTGTGTGTGTGTGTCCTGCCCTACATCTGCTCAGCTCTTCATCGCAGCGCGCTGACCCGCTCTGTGTTTCTGCTGCATGCTGGGAATGACCCGAGTCCTCCTGAGGAGGACCGTGTGTGTGGGTCATGTGACCTGTAGGGGGCGCTGCAGTGTGGTTGATAGATCGCTCCATCTAATCATCGGCTAATATATTGATCATGTGTGTGAGGTGTAAGAAGTCACGCTTCATCCTTCAACACTTTTTTATTTGAACCGAACATCGGGCGGCGCCTCGGGCCTGTGACATCACAGATCAGGTGGGAGGTCCTTTTAGCTTATTCCAGTTCCATGAAGACGAGATCCGGATGCTCCAAACAAAAAAAATCATCAGTGTTTGTGCTGGCGTCATTTACCCACAATGCATCGCTGTATACAGGAATTCGAAGGACAGGCATATGTACATAAAGGAAGCAAAGAAGAAGAAAAACATGTCGTCATATCTTAACACAGTGTCAGCTTAAAAATGGAGGGAAAGAAAAAACAGCCGCCGCACGGCGCCGCTCTGCATGCACACACACACACACACACACAGTGACAACAAACACAACGTGGAGATGTAACCGCACAAAGTGTGACTCCAGACAGAACTCATGTGTTCAATAATTACATCAAGGGTTAAAACGCACAATAAATCCGTAAACGTCCTGAAATCCTCTCGTGTCCTCTGAAGGACGTGACATCATAATCTGATATTCATCATCACAAACGCCCGTTACCGTTTACAGTGTTCATTTCAAACATGTGCTTCTAATACAAAGTTCTATAAAAACATTTGAAGTTATTTAGTAAAGTCAGAGATCGCCTCCAGCTGGTGAGAGAACTTCCTGTTTGTGCTGTGATGTCATCATAAATATTATTGCTTCAATCAGTCCCTGATGTTTGCTGCAAGTTCAAAAGTTACAAAATTTAGACTTTTCCAAATAAAGCGACGGACAGGAAGACGTCAATAAATAGATATCAATAAATACCCCCCCCCCCCCCCCCCCCATGCTGGTAGGAAGCGCCTTCAGTGACTTCCTGTTTGATCCAAAAGTCTTCTTCTGTATAAACATCCTTAAAAAAACTTTTTCATCCTAAAACTGGTCTCTGATTGGACGGAGGAGGCGTGCAGCAGCGTGAGAGGAGGTGAGGAGGAGGCCCCTCCCCCACCGGACTGCTCCTCCCGTGGATGAAGTCAAGCTGAACCACATCCTGGTTCTTGTGCGTACATGCTGCAGACTGAAGTCCCTCGTCACAGCGTCTCTGACTCGTCTTCGTCTTCGGGTGAGGTTGGCGAGGTGGGCGTGTCATCCTCCTCGGCTGCTGTGGTCGCCGTGGGAAGATCCGCCGCCGCCGTCGGTGTCATCTTCTCGTAGGTCCTCCTGCGCTGCCGCCGCAGCGTCTGGCTCTGCAGCTCCTTCACCTCCTGGAGGACTTCCTGCGCCTCCTTCCAGGACGACACGGCCTCCTCCAGCAGACGCTCAGCTTCAGCACGCCTCCTCTCCACCTCCGAGTCCTCCTCTGGCAGCTGTGAGACAGGCGGCGGTGGGGACATGCAGTGCTTGTCGGGAGATGTGGGCTGCGGGGATCCAGACAGGCTGGGTGATCTGCGACCCTGACAGGGGGACTCCTTACTGCTCCCCTGACGAGGAGAGTCGGCTTCACTGGCCTGCGGTGACCCCGTTCCTTTAACCTGAGTGGGTTCTCTGACACATGGAGGCGATTCAGGTGTCTTCTGCACCGGAGAGGTCTCCTGTTTGGTGGAGGAGGTGCTGGACGATCCCGTGAGCTTTGGTGAACGGACTGTGTCAGAACTCTTTGATGGAGGAGAGTGGGTCAGGTGAGCCGAATCTTTGAGTCGAGGAGAGTCGCTGGCTTTAGTGGCCGGTGAATGTGATCCCCTGGAGCGAGGGGAGTCCGTCCCTTTAGAGCGGTTCCTCTTGGCTTTGGACCGAGGAGACTCTCTTCCTCTGAGTCGAGGAGAGTCTTTGCCTCGAAGGCGAGGAGAGTCGCTGCTCCTGCTCCTCGGGGATCCGGACGACCTGCTGTGGACGACAGGTGTCGGTTAAACACAGCAGAGCTTCACATCTCTACCAACGTACAAATAACACCGACCTGGAGTGAGGCGAGTCAGAGCCCCTGAGGTGATGGAGTCGAGGAGAGTCGATGCTCTTCAGGTAAGGCGAGCTGCCTCCTCGCTCCCTCTCTGCTTTGGCCTTCTGCAGCTCCTGTCAATCAAAACATCTGTCTCAAGCTTCCAAACGATCAATAACCTGACTGATAGGGTTTAAGAAGCCGTCAGACCTGCAGTCTCATCTCCTCCAGCAGCTCCTGAGCTCTCTGCATCCGCTGAGCGATCAGACTCTGCAGCTGACCCACAGGCTGGGCAGAAGCCCCGCCCCCTGCCTCTTCTTCTGTCGGACAGCGACGAAGAGCAGAGCGCAACTCTGAGCGAATCATGGCCGGTCTGAAGGACAGGGAGAGGACGACCAAAGACTGAGGTTAGTGGTTTTCAACAGGAAGAGTCTGGCAGCAGCTGAAAGGACCTGAACTGAGACACAGCTGTGGAGATGTGTCCGGGGTTTTGAGTACCTGGAGGAGAGGACTTCATCCATGGAGGCACAGCGACTGCGACCCTGCATACTGAACCTCTTCCCTGGCTGCGGCGTTCGAGACTGGAGCACCTGAAAGAAACCAGTTCAGGTGTGTTGTTGGATTTAGTTTGAGCGTTAGCCTACCGAGCTACCCATCATCCAACGATTACATAAAATGTAATCTGGGTTGGGTCTTCAGGTCTGGATCTGTTGGATAATGATTGTGACTAGTGCACCGGCAGCTATGACCTACAAGAACGTCTCACCTGGGCCTGCTGGGTTTTGTGGACCTGGGGAGCCTCGATATGGGACTGCTTTCCCCAGGACCGCTCACTTCCTCTGGGCAGACTGCCAGTCTTCACCTTGGGCTCCTTGGAGGTCACCCGTAGCTTGGACACATCAGTGCCGGCTCGCTGACGACCTCCAACCACCCGATATCCGACAGGTGGCATCTGTCCACTAGACCCGCCCATCTGCAGGTCGACGTGGAAACTGTTCTCCCAGGATTCCACACTGCCATCATAGTCGGGACAGAAACCGTCCTCCTCGGCAACCAGGTCGAGGGTCAGCATGCCGTGGGAGGACGTGGACGCCTGCGATCAAAGACAGGGTTTTTATGAAGGATGAAGTCAGTAAAGACCAGCAGCATGATGGACCAGGGGTTCACAGTACCACAGCCATGAGGTGTCCTCTGGTCGGCAGCCGGCGGCCATGAGGGATCTTTGCTCGGTCTCTGGTGGGATGAACCAGCGTGCTGTCCTCTTCAATGGTCACCTGGACAGAGACACAGAATCAAGCTCTTGCTCCTGACGCTGCTGTAGACACAGAGCAGCTGTCCAGCCGGTACCTGGTCTAACACTCGGTTCTTGGCTTTGATGATCGCCACGTTGAGGGCGTGGACCCATGACTCCTTTTCCTCTGGACTCACTGCCAGAAACACCAGGTTAGGGACCTGCGGGAGACAAAAGTGGGTGTTAAAGGTGCTGCTAATGTTTAGCGCAGCTAGCATCATGAAGGTATGTGCTGCGGCTAAATGCTAATGAGGCTGCGTTAGCCTGAATTTACTGCAGCTAGCACGTATGTGGAATCAGTTGCTGGGAGCTAATCAGTGTAGCTTAGCTGCAGTCATGTAGCCGTGGCTACTGTTAGCGGAGTGTGTGTGACTTGTGAGCACAGCTTGTGTAGTTCCTGTGTGTGTTGTGTTGTGATGCAGCTTCTCTGCTGCAGACATGTGAGAGTGTTCCAGGGATTACTGCCCTCTAACCCGTCCTCTGGCGGACTAATGGGATTCTGCAGATTAGACGCTGTCACAAGGGAAAACATCAACACGGCTCAGCCAATCACTGCAGCCGAGGGAGGCTGGGCGGGCCCTAGAAAAACACATCCACCAATCCCACGGCAGGAAATTGACCAATAAGGCGTCAGAGTGAGTCTGGCAGGACGGTGTAATCTCTGAGCACTGAGGACACAGTGAGAGGACACGCTGAGCAGGGACCAGCAGAGGACTCACATCTGGACACCAGGCCGGGAAAGACAACACACACAACACAACCACAGCTCAGAAAGAAGTTACACAACCACACACACACACATCAGGAACAACACATACACAGACTCTCACAGACACACACACACAGACTCTCTCTCTCTCACACACACACACAAACACACGGACTCTTGGACTCACACAGACACACACACATCAGGAACAACACATACACAGACACACATGCACACAAACAGACTATCTCTCACAGACACACACACACTCACAGACTCAGACACACAAACACACAGACTCTTGGACTCACACAGACTCTTGGACTCACACAGACACAGACACACACACAGACACTCTCTCTCTCACACACAGACTCTCACACACACAGACTCACAGACACACACACAGACACAGACACACACACAGACTCACACACAGATACAGACACACACACAGACTCACACACAGATACAGACACACCCAGACTCACAGTGTTGCCCGGCTGTCTGCAGCGCAGCACGGTGAAGCGGCTGTGGTTCTTCTTGCTGCGGCTCTTGGCCTTCCTGAGCTCCTCTGATCGCTCGTAGTCAGCCAGGTCGAAGATTTCCTGCGCTTTCCGCTCGTCCTTCACCTGCACACACACACACACACACACACACAGACTCACTGACATCATTGTCACCAACCAGCCTGCACATTCTTAAAATCCAAGATGGCTGCTCTAAACATCAACATACTTCACCAACACACTTCCTGTCTCTCTCCCTCATGCCCGTTAAATGTAGTCTCACACACACACACACACGGATGCAGTGACACAGAAATAAGTGTGTGTGTGTGTTATCACCCAGATCTTTACAGCTGGTTAAACACAGCTGCTCAGTGAGATCACACCTGAGATTAAAGGATCAGTCCGTCTCTTTGACACATTCATGACACTTCATAACACTGTTTTATCTCTGATCAGGTGACCAGGACGCCATCTTTGAGGTCAGTTCTTCTTAATCGCAGTCCACACTGAGGTGGGGTTACACGTTCACTGTGTGTGTGTGTGAAGGGTCACATGGGGTCACTCCACACGTGTCACAGCTGGTCATGAGAAACATCCGTCAATATCACAGCTGATATGATCAATATAAGCTTCAGCACAGCCTCACAAACAAACACTACAGAGTCTGAGTGATCAATAACCAAATATCATCTGAAACATACAGAGAGCCCAGTGTGTCCTCACACACACACACCCTCAGGCTGCTGTATTAAAGAGTTCTGGGTCAACGTTCCACTGAAAAATTGAAACAGGACTGATGATGAAAAAATTATAATTACACAATAAACACACACACACAGTCACACACACACACACACTGCATTAACGTGACTCATTATGCTGCTGCTCAGTCGACCTCGACAGAAACAGAATAAATCCTTTACAACAGAAACACACAATGTGTGTCACTGAACTGAGTTCTTTGTGAAGCAGCTACACAACTACACAAGTCTGAACTCAGTGATGGGGGACTACCAAGATATGTCTCTGGTTGTTTTGTGTCTCTGTGGTTGTCTTGTGTCTCTGGTTGTCTTGTCTCTCTGGTTGTTTTGTGTCTCTGGTTGTTTGTGTCTCTCTGGTTGTCTTGTGTCTCTGGTTGTTTTGTGTCTCTGGTTGTTTTGTGTCTCTCTGGTTGTCTTGTGTCTCTGGTTGTCTTGTCTCTCTGGTTGTTTTGTGTCTCTCTGGTTGTCTTGTGTCTCTGGTTGTCTTGTCTCTCTGGTTGTCTTGTGTCTCTCTGGTTGTCTTGTGTCTCTGGTTGTTTTGTGTCTCTGTGGTTGTCTTGTGTCTCTGTGGTTGTTTTGTGTCTCTGGTTGTTTTGTGTCTGGTTGTTTTGTGTCTCTGTGGTTGTCTTGTGTCTCTGGTTGTTTTGTGTCTCTGTGGTTGTTTTGTGTCTCTCTGGTTGTTTTGTGTGTCTCTGTGGTTGTCTTGTGTCTCTGGTTGTCTTGTGTCTCTGGTTGTTTTGTGTCTCTCTCTGGTTGTCTTGTGTCTCTGGTTGTTTTGTGTCTCTGGTTGTTTTGTGTCTCTCTCTGGTTGTCTTGTGTCTCTGGTTGTTTTGTGTCTCTGTGGTTGTCTTGTGTCTCTGGTTGTTTTGTGTCTCTGGTTGTTTTGTGTCTCTGGTTGTTTTGTCTCTCTGGTTGTCTTGTCTCTGTGGTTGTTTTGTGTCTCTGGTTGTCTTGTCTCTCTGGTTGTTTTGTGTCTCTGTGGTTGTTTTGTGTCTCTCTGGTTGTTTTGTGTGTCTCTGTGGTTGTCTTGTGTCTCTGGTTGTTTTGTGTCTCTGGTTGTTTTGTGTCTCTCTCTGGTTGTCTTGTGTCTCTGGTTGTTTTGTGTCTCTGGTTGTTTTGTGTCTATCTCTGGTTGTTTTGTGTCTCTCTGGTTGTCTTGTGTCTCTGGTTGTTTTGTCTCTCTGGTTGTTTTGTCTCTCTGGTTGTTTTGTGTCTCTGGTTGTTTTGTGTCTCTCTGGTTGTTTTGTGTCTCTGGTTGTTTTGTGTCTCTCTGGTTGTTTTGTGTGTCTCTGTGGTTGTTTTGTGTCTCTGGTTGCTTTGTCTTTTGCTGACCTGTCCCTCATCAGGAGGGATTTCAGGCAGTAGAAGTCATCTGTCCACCCAGACAGCTACCCAAAATGCCCCTGTCCTCTTCCTGTGTGTGTGTCCCTCACCTCCTTGTCTGAGATGTACAGGTGGTCTCCTCTCAGCATCACGTACCGGCTCCTCCACAGCTCTCTGAAAATCCCCCGACCGCAGAACTTCCGGATCCAGCCCACCTTCTCCGGCTGCTGCGGCGCCGGTGGACCCGAATCCTGGACGCCCTGCAGGACACAGAGGGTCAGACCCAGGAAGTGAAGTTAAAGGAAGAAACACAGGAAGTGACGTTAAAGTATGTCTCAGCCGATCAATACATCATCAATGCATCATCAATGATCACAGTTTAACCGATACTGTTTCCTCCTCAGCTGATGGTGACGACAACAACAACAACAACAACAACAACAACAGTTCTGTTTCCGGCTGGATTATCATTAAACATTAATTTTTTCCGATTCGGATTCTTTCCGGATTTTTCCGGCTGAAGAACGAACATGAATATTGATGAATTGATGAATGCTGATCATGTGGCCGCCTGCGGTATCAGTGATTGATCCGGATCAATCAGTGCAGCAGCACAGCTGAGAGCCCGGTGAGATCCCCGAACCCCTGAGTGGACCCAGCCGGACTGACCCGCCTGCTCTGGCTGCTTTTCTTCATCCTCTCGGCGCGCAGTCACACCGACGCGGCGGAGCTTCGGCCCGGCGGGAGCTGCA
>NC_041023.1:45886668-45904168 GCF_900634625.1 Parambassis ranga
GAGCGTTGGAGTGGTCGTTCTGACAGGCCAGCTCCTGCTCCACCTCCGACACCTCCATCAGCTGACGCTCTGACACCAGCCGCGACAGCTCCCCCACCACCGTCACGTGTTTGGACACGGTGCCCGACATCTTCTTGAACTGAGGGTAGTTGTCTACAAACGCCTGCAGACACACACACACACACACACAGACGTCAGGACCGCCCCTCTCTGGATGAAGACCAACGGGATCAGCACGGACCTTCATGTCTGAGATGGACTCCAGCTTCTGTTGTCCTTTGGGTCGTTTCTTCTGGAAGTCCTCCATCAGGTTCTTGATGTTGGTGCCGATCTCCCCAAAGTTCAGGTACATGTTCTAAAAAGATACAGATACTGCTGACACATGAGGAGGAGGAGGAAGAGGAGGAGGAGGAGGAGGAGGAGGAGGAGGAGGAGGACAACAAGAAGAAGGAGGAGGAGGAGGAGAAGAAGAAGAAGAACAAGAAGGAGGAGGAGGAGAAGAACAAGAAGAAGGAGAAGAAGAAGAAGAAGAAGGAGAAGAAGAAGGAGGAGGAGGAGAAGAAGAAGGAGGAGGAGGAGAAGAACAAGGAGAAGAAGAAGAAGAAGAAGAAGAAGAAGAAGAAGAGCCTGTTTCAGGTCAGACTCACGTTGGCGTAGAACTCGTCGTTCTCCGCGGACAGCACCACCTCCCGCAGGTCCTTGCTGATCCCCGGCACTCTGGACAGGTCGATCCTGTTGTTGTTGAGGCCGAGCTGCTCGTGCACCATCGCCTGGTACGTCCACTGCAACACACACACACACACTGCTCGTGAACTGTGCACATTTCTCTGACACGTGGCACCGTGCGGCGCTGCCATTGGTCACCTGGTTGAGCAGCGGTGTGAGGGCGTCGTCACTGCGGTCCAGGATCAGCAGCAGAGGAGGAACCTCAGTCTTCCTGAAGTCGAACAGCTCGTACTCCTTCGTGATGATTTGCTGAGAAAAAAACAAACATTATTATAATCAGAAGGTTTTTAATGGTCGGCTCATCTTCTTCAGTGTGTGACGAGAGGGCTGTTGCCATGGAAACCTTGACGCTCTCCGCGAGGCGTTTGGACATGTCTGAGGACAGCTGGTAGCGGATCATCGGACATTTCTTCAGCGCGAGCAGGACGGAAGTCAAACCCTGAGTGCAGCGAGACAACATGGAGGGCTCCCAGCTCCGACCCTGAGACACACACACACACACAGACACACACTTTAAACATGTGTCCTTCCAGTCACACACACTCACAGCGTCCATCTTTCTTACCCTGGCGACTCCCTGCAGGTTGAGGGAGAACAGGTGAGGGTTCACAGCGATGAAGTCTCCGTAAAACTCCTGCAGACACACACACACAGACACACACAGACACACACACACACACAGAAACACAGGAGTGATTTACTGTTGTGTGTCACATGATGGTCCAGGATCAGCTGCCTCGCATCACACGGTGTCCAATCAGAGAGCAGGAGAGCGCCTGCTGCACACGTTGCTGGATCCATCTGAGACTCACCTGAACTTCAGCCACCACTTCCTGTTCATCCGCCTCTGCCAGAGCTTTGATCTCACTCTTACTGATCACGTTACTGAAGTCTGAAACACACACACACACACACACAGACACACACTCTGTCAGACAGCAGGAGACGTGGACTCAGTGTGACAGGCTGACACTCACAGATGAAGTAGACGCTGTACTTCGGCCTCCTCAGCTCCTGGATCAGGTGCTCCACGTTCTCCTGCAGCAGGAACACACACACACTCTTTAACCGTTTAAAGCCTGGTGACTCGGGCTGTGTGTGTCAGCAGTGTGTGTGTGTGTGTACCTTGGTGGGTCTCAGGAAGCAGATGGCCTTCAGGTGCTTCATGCTGTCCCTGTTCTGAGAGTCGATCCGCTCAAACAGGTAAACCTCCTTCTGCAGGATCTCAGACTGAGTGTACACCACGCTGACTATGCTGGTCTGCACAGACACACACACACAGACACACACACACAGACACACACAGACACAGTGACGGGCTGAGCAGCACCAGGACCAGCTCTGGGACAGGTTCTGGCCGTAGCCGCGCACTCACCGTCTCTTTGTCCATCAGCAGCACCTTCATCCCGGGCCCGCTGTTCTCGATCATCTTGGACACGTACTGTTTCACCGCGAGCGTCACGTTCATGGCGGCGACGCAGAGAGACAACAAACAAATAAACAAACAAACAAACAAACAGCAGCTCTGCTACAGCCCGCGGGTTTTATCTCCTCCCTGTTTCTGTCGCACAAATATCAATCAGCTGCTCGAACAACAACACTGCCGCTGACTTCCTGCCTGATCACTGACGTCAGCGCGTAGCACGCTCAAACCCTGCGTCACTCCGCTGCCGTGAAGCTTGTCGGAGGGCCGTACAGCAGAGGATGGACGGCACATGAAATAAATAAAAACAAAAAGTTTACTGTTCTTTGTCCCGGAGTTTATTTATTTCTGTTCATGGAACAAACACACGTGCAGGAATGTTGTATTGATTTGTCTTCTTTTAGCCACCTCACTGTTTACAGCCAGTTAGCCTGTTAGCTAGCTGATGGTTGGAGGCAGCTAAATATGAACACATGTGGTTTAATGTGCTGATAAACGTCACTGACGTTTTTCTTTAGTGATAATCACCGATGTTACGCCACGGGTTCTGCTGGTATTGATCCAGATGAACTGTGGGTATTGATCTGAAGTCACGTTCACATGAAGCTAGCTCATAGCATGTTATAACTGATCGATTAAAAGGCCTGATTGACGTCACAGCTGGAGCATTATCATATATATATATATATATATATATATATATATATATATATAGTATTGTTTTATGATTGGTTATTAATAATTGAATTCGCTATGTTTACATCTGCTACACTTTATTAATAGTTTGTTAAGGCAGCTCACATCTGGGCTGCATTAACTGTTCCACACACACACACACACACACACACACACACACACACACACACGTGTGTTCGCCTCATTCTCTTCGATCAGTGATCAGCCAGTTTGTGGATCGATAAAAAAACAAGCCCCGGCATCTAACTTCTCCGTGTTAGCATGCTAATCCCTTTAGCATGCAGAGGTTCTCCTGCTTCAGGCTGGACGCTGCCCCCGTTTTAACCGGAGCGCTGACGTGTAGTCGCCGTGGGTGTTTGTGTACCCACGGTGTGAGCGTCCACGGGAGGCTGCAGCTTTAATCACAGTTTAATAATCATGTTTTAACAAAGTCACGGTGGCTGCGGTGCGGAGGTATCACTCCGCCTCGTTCGGATGCAGTGCGGCGGCAGCAGGAGGCGGAGGGATACTCTGTGTGCAGCCTACACACTCCAACGTGTGCTCGGTGCTAGCTGCTAGCTGCTAGCTGCTGCTTGTCTGACCACAGATTAAGACTTTGTGTTTAGAAAACACACTTTTAATGGAATAAATATTCATTTAGCATATTAAAGGTCTGGATAAGGTAAGTGCGCGCCTGACATACTTTTTAAAACGCATATCATGCAGAGTTAATGAACTCTCTGAGTTAGCTGTTCAGCTAGCTTTGGAATCTGTTAGCATTGTTAGCAGCATGCTAAGTAATGTGATGAGGAGGAGGAGGGAGGGGGTGAGCCCCGGGAGGAAGAAGAGCTAAACGCTAAAATACAAACAACGCCGTGTTTGTTTACATCTCCTCACGTTTGGATAAGTAAACAGAAAGTAAGTGTTTGAGTCGGTACCCTTTAGCATTTTGGTCCAGGTTCGGGCTCGGATCCTTTCAAAGGTACATTAGCGCGCTAGCTTAGCTTGCTAATTGACTGAGCTAAGTTTGTAAAAGCTGTAATTTATCAGGTTTTAGGTCAGATAACAGTTTAATAACTCGACTAATGCAACTTCTGGCCAGATTAGTTACTAGCTGCGGTGTTATTTTACTACTTCCGTGTTTAATTAAATATCTAAATAAGAGTTGTGTTTAAAACTGTGCTGCTCCTCCATCAGCTCTGTTGATGACGTCTGTCCTCCTCCAAGCTCCTTAATAGATCTTTATGTGTGACCATAGTCATTTTCATACCTAGGTAGTAGGGATGAACGATTTTAAGAATAAATTGAATTGCGATTTTTCTGGCAAATATTGCGATTTCGATTTCATCCACGATTTTTCTCAAATCAAGTTTTAGTGCACATGAGCGTTTGCAAAGATCACAGAAAGTTACATCATACCTAGGGGTGGGCGATATGGCAAAAACTTTGTTTTTTTATTATTCTTTAAAGACAAAAAACTTGATGTTGATCATTTTAAACATTTAGTTGTCAGATGATTATTTTGAATATGTAAATAATCCAATACATGGAAACACTCGCTGTCCCCTGCTGTGCCTGAAGTGATGGGTCTGAGTTTGAGAGGTTTTTGGGGGCTGTGATGATGGTCTTGGATTTCCCTCAGGTGCTGCCGATGACGGAGGTGGAGACTGACACAGCAGCTGCCACTGGCCTGCTGATGGAGTGCGATGAAGACGAGCTGGAGGTGTGGACTCCGTCATCAGACACAGGCGGAGAGGAGAGACAGGATGGAGGTGAGAGTGCTTCTCAAAGTTCAGACTGCTTACATCACTCTCTGTCGAGCATGACATGTGATGCGTCACATTTTAATCCAGCTGTGAAAGACCAGGAGGAGGAGGAGGAGGAGAACCCTCCACCCTTCAGGGTCATCCCCATCCCAGCGCAAACAACGCAGGGCTGTAGCCCCCCCACAGCCAGCCCAGTCAAGGTACATGTCACATGACACAGGTCAGTTTACACTGAGCCGATTGATCTTCGGTGATTTACCATGTGATGTGTTCAGTCTGCAGGTGGCGCTCTGGGCTTCATGGTCAACGGTCAGCTGGTCCCCTTTCAGCCTGGAGGTCAGTCCACTTCAGTCTAGAACTGGTTTGTTGTTGATAAGCGGCGTGTTTCAGAAGCAGCCGCACGCTCTGCTCCGCCAGAGAAACACGTCGGTTCTGTTCTGACATCAGGCAGGAAGTCAGGCCCCAGAGAGAATCCAAACCAGTCCAAGACCCTGTGAGCAAACTCTGGCTGCTACATTTAACGTCACAGCTGAGGGAGAAAGGCCAAAGCTGAGGAGAGGTTCAATCTGGATCTGGCAGAGAAACGGCTTTTATATGATAGATCAGGCTTTATACTCAGACAACATCAGAAAGAAAGGCAGAGGAGCTGCTCTCAGAGCGGAAGGTGAGGAGCTGCTCTGTGTTGATGGAGGAAACAAAGGGTTCAGCACCTGCTCTGTAACTCGGCCTGTCACATGTAGAGAGGACAGTAGCCATCAGGTCACAGCAGGTTACTGCGTGATGCTGTGACTCACGGGAGTTTGAAGCATTCAGGACACGCTGCGCTCAGACGTGATGTAAACCACAGGCCGACTGCTCCACCTGGCTTCTGTAATAACACATTTGTTCCAGATGAGCTGCAGCACTCAGCTGTTCCTCTCTCTGCTCTGTAGGTGGCAGCACAGAGCTGAAGCTGTGCTCTCATCCTGGAGGTTCAGCCAGCGGTTTTACCACAGTGCAGATCCCCGTCACTCTGACCCTCCACAGTGCTGCGGGGACTCGCCACATCAGCACAACTGCCTCCCTGACCGCCTCCGTCACCCCCTCCCCCTCGCTGCCGGCTCCCCCAGCTGCACCCGACCCCGTCCCCATCATCACAGGTACGTCACCGCCGCCTGTTCCAGCTGAGGACCTGAAGCAGACTTTGAACTAACACAGACCTTCTGTGGGCCAGGTGTGGTCTCAGGTGAAGCAGCACAGAAGGTCCTCAGTGACCACAATGTCAACTTCAAGTCCAGCCCGTCTAAGAAGCCCCTCCCCTCAGCCCTGGAGTCACCAGTTACCTCACCGCAGACCAAGCGCCGCTCCAAGCCTGCAGCACGGAACCTGCTGCGCAAAGGTTCGAGTCAGCACAGACACACACACACAGACAGACACACACAGTCTGCATGGATTCACGTCACCATCTGTCCTCCCTCAGGTGAGCTCGGACCCGTCTGTCCCCCTGACTGTCTCGTCTGCTTGTCTCAGTACAAACTGGTCCCTGAGCTGCGAGGATTCTTGTGTGTAAGTCCTTGAGGCCTGCTGCACCTGTGACCTCACAGCCTGACCCCTAACTCTTCGTCCTCCTCTTCCTCCTCCAGCTGTGCAGCTCGGACATTGCTCAGAGTCTGAGGAACCTGAAGAAGAAGAACAAACGCTACAGGCCGAGTAGAGACAGGAGCAGGACGTCTAATCCCTGCAGCAAAGTGTCCAAGACTCGCCCTGGACTCTCACCTGTGAGCACGCAGATTCATTTCTGCCCCGCCCCCCTCCTTTGTTGGTCGTTCACTGACTTCCTGTTTGCCTCCTCCACAATTTCTGTCTTTCTCAGAAGACCCACAGACAGCCTGAAGACTTCCTGTCAGAGCAGGTCACCTGCCCCGCCTCCCCCTCTGCCGCCACCGCCTCCTGCACCCTCCTGCAGCAGGACCCGCCTGGACCCGCACCTGACGCCTCTCAAGGTAAACTGGTCATACTGGTGGAGGACTTTTATTACGGCTCTGCACCAGGAGAAGTCCCCGTCCCTGATACTGGAAAGTCCAAGTCGTACCCCTGCATCCACTGTCCCCGGACGCTGCGCACCAACATCAAGTGAGACCTGACACCAGCAGCACGTTAACAGGTGTGTGTAGAGCCGGCGCTGACCCGCTGTCTGACCCGTGTTCTGTGTCTCAGGCTGATGTATCACATGCAGCAGCACGCCGCCACCATGACCGACAACGAAGAGATGGACAACCTGTGTCCTCACTGTTTCCGTCACTTCAGCTCCCCGTTTAAACTGCAGTGCCACCTGGAGACTGTCCACAGCCAGTACAAGTCCACAGGTGCGTGTGTGTCTGCTCAGCAGCTCGAGGTGTGGACTTGTGCGTCTGTAACGTGTGTGTGTGTGTGTGTTTCCTGCTGCAGTGACGTGTCGGATCTGTGAGCTGGCCTTCGGCAGTGAGCCGGCTTTCCTGTGGCACATGAAGACCACCCACAAACCAGGAGAGATGCCCTACATCTGCCAGGTCTGAACATGAAACCTCACCAGCGTCCTCTGTGACTCTGAGCTCACTGAGCCCTGCTTTCTGCCTGCAGGTGTGTGGCTTCAGGTCGTCCTTCTACTCAGATGTTTGGTCTCACTTTCACACCACTCACGGCAACACCCGACACCTGCTGTGTCAGTACTGCCTGAGGGTGATGCGCAACAACACCTGCTTCCAGCAGCACTATGCCCGCCACCAGGTACACACACACACACACACAGAGCAGTGTAAGGAACACACTCCTCCACAGCAGGTACAGAAGACTGAACCCTTCCTGTGTGTGTGTCTGTGTGTGTGTTTGCAGAGGAAACATGTGTTCAGCTGTGACAAGTGTCGCCTCCACTTCCTGTACATTAAAGAACGTATCGACCACACGGCGCTGCACCACAGGACTCACATCAAACCCCCTCAGCTCTGTGGACTCAAACCCGGAACCAAGGTACGCCGGACCTTCAGCTCACCGCTGAGAGCAGCGGGCTGGATGGACACGCACTTACAAACCTGTTGTGTCTGCAGGTGACGGTCAGGACGTATTCTGTGGTCCGAGGATCTGAGGATGAGGGACTGAAGAAGACTGACGTTCCCTGCAGGGTGAGCGTTCGACCAGCCGCTTCCTGTGCTCCGCTGACA
Source organism: Parambassis ranga (assembly GCF_900634625.1). Lineage (NCBI taxonomy): Eukaryota > Metazoa > Chordata > Actinopteri > Ambassidae > Parambassis > Parambassis ranga. The sequence continues at coordinate 45,894,435 of NC_041023.1, forward strand.
TCACGCTCCAGACTAACTCGTTGTTTTTCTTTGCTGTTGTTCAGGTGGTCGATGTCGCCCCTCCGCCACCCACACAGGAACCTCCTAAGAGGAAACCGGTGGAGAGCCTTGGAGCCCTGCTGTGCGGCCTGCCGGTGCACAGGTATGGACTCCTCAGTGTCAGTCTGACAGCAGGGGGCGCTGCTGCGCCGCCTGAAGTCCCACCTCCTCCTCTCTGTGTTTCAGGGTCCGTCAGCGCTGCGTGGAGTGTCTGAACTCGGCCTCAGACTTCGAGGTTCACTTCCCGTCTCTGGTCCACTGCTCGCTCTGCAGGTTCCTCACCTGCTGCTCCACCTCCTACGCCAACCACATGATCAAGTGTGTCTGCACCTTCCATTAACCCCTGATGAACTTTGAATCTTTACAGACCTGTTGTTAACACAAAGAATTCTTTCTCAGTAATCATGCCGCCTACAAGAAGAACCCTCCGTACCAAACCATCTTCCAGTTCAACCCAAAGTAAGCAGCCCGGTCTGATCAATACAGTCGATCGAGTGTGGATTTACAGACACTGACTGTGTGTGTGTGTGTGTGTGTCAGGCTGTCGCAGACGCTGAGCTGTGGGGTGTGTGCATTCTCCACCTGCAGAGGAGATGTTATGGCTCGTCACCTGGTGGAGAGACCGGAGCACAGCTGCATCATGGGCGGAGCTAAGACCAGGTAACACTCTTATCAATAACTGATCAATAACAGTTTGCTGTCTTAGTTCCCAGCTCACTTTGATTTCCTTATTACAGTGTGACATCACCCGGTCAGGGCGGAGCCTTCATCCCCATCCACCTCGTCCCCTCGCAGCAGACCTCCACCCAGCTGTTCGTCAAACCCCTCACCTGCCCCACCACCTTGTCCTCGCCCTCCGCAATGACCATCAAGTTCCTGGGCCCCCGCCCTCAGCCTGCACAGGTGAGCTGCAGCTCACTGCCTAAACACCGAGCTGCCACCAGTGATGACACTGATGGTGTTCTTCCTCTGCAGCCGTCTGTCTCCCAGCTGTCCGTCTCCCAGCTGTCCGTCGTCCTCTCCTCTATGTGTCATGGCGTCCCCCAGGCGTCTTGTCGCCACAACACGTCTCCCATGACGATTCGGTCCTGGATCGAGCAGCAGGAGCGCGGGATGTCCAACAGGAAGTGGTCTTGGTCGACAGACAAGTTGGCGGAGTGGGTGCTGAGTCAGAGGGAGCAGTATCTGACTGTGGGCGAAGACGTCCTCCTGAAGACGGCCCGGGGCGCTCTGGGAAAAGACTGCCAGCTGGCGGACTGTTACAGCTGGTCCGTGGACTTCCTGCTGAGACACGACCTCGGGCTGCAGAGCAACAGCAACAACAAGCTGCCGAAGAGCGTCCGGCAGAGCGTCCAGTCCTTCATCAAGGCCCTGAACCTGCAGGTGTGCTGTCAGTGGGCAGATAAGTGTGGAGGTGTGTCCGTCGGCCATGTTGAGTGATGCGTTTGTGTCCCCTCCCCCCTCCTCCAGGTGCAGAGTCACGCTCTGCCTCTGCAGGCGTTGGGCTGCATGGACGAGTTCCCCATCTTCATCAACCCAGTCAGGTTCTCCAAGCAGAGCCTGCTGGCCCTCCAGCTGTGCAGCTCCCCCGAGGACAGGCCCGTCTTCGACGTTGTCCTCTCAGCCTTGGCGGACGGCAGCTTCCTGCCCCCCCTGCTGTTCTTCTCAGGAACTGCAGCAGGCGTCCCTGAAGGGTTTCCCGACAACGTGCTGCTGGAGGCTCGACAGGAAGGCTTCACCGACGAAGAACGCCTGCACATCTGGATGGAGAAGGTCAGGACTGAGGTTTATGTTTATAATGTCCTGTCCATGTCTGGGGACAAACGGACACATCCAAAATAAACAGAACCGAACTCCAAGAATAACAGATTTACACGAGAGGCTGCCGACGGGACGCAGGAGGTCTTTTATCTAAACTTTGTTTCTGCAGGTGTGGCGCCCCCACGTGGCCTTGCAGTGCAACGACAAGTCTTTTCTGATGGTGGACGTCCACCGACATCACCTGACGGATGAGTTCAGAGACAGCCTGTCGTCCGTCTCCACGGAAACCGTCTTCATCCCGCCAGGATGCTGCTGTCGCCTGCAGCCGCTCGACGTCTGCGTGATGCCCGTGCTCAGAGACTTCCTGCAGGTACGTTGGCCTGTCCCGCCTGCACGCGCCTCACCTGACGGTGCAGTGACATGCCCCCCCCCCCCTCTCTGCAGGCGCGGTGGTTTATGCTGGTCAACGGTGGTCTGGACGGTCTGGGTCTGGACCAGCTGGCGTTGATGCTGGCCTGTTGGCTGAGTGAGGTCACGTCCACTCTGAACTCAGAGAAGCACTTCATGAGCAGGTAAGAACACCTGTGTGTAGCCATGGTAACGCCCTGTGTGTGTGTGTGTGTGTGAGGTGCAGAGTTCAGTCTGTTGCTGTGGTAACCCCTCAGGTCCTTCAGCTCAGTGAGCAACCTGCAGCACGTGGAGGATCGAAACGAGGCGACGAAGATGATCTCTGCTCTGACCAAGGCTCTGACCCAGCCTGTGGAGGGGGGCCAGCCGGAACCGAGACCAGAACCAGAACAGCTGGAGCTGCTGCTGGTGATGGAGGAGAGAAAGGAGGAGGAGGAGGAGGAGGAGGAGGAGGAACCTGAAGACCAACAGGAGGAGCAGGTAGGAGAGGACAGGGGGGAGGATGATGAGGAGGAGGAGGAAGAGTTGTCTGTAAAAAGTCCCTCCGCTCTGCGTCTGGTTTTTGACGGCGACAGCGATCAGGACTCCTTTCACGGTTTCCATGACGATTGATGCGCCGTGTTCTTCTTCTGCACCAAATACACACAGGACAGGCGGGACGGCAGGTTCTAATCTGTCAGGACGAACCAAACGATCACTGATCAATACTTTGTGACTCTGCTGCTGAAGACCCGACTTCATGATTTACAGATGCAGATGAAGAGAGCCGGCCGATGTTTTTGATGTTTTCTTTGTAGACTTTGTTACTTTTATACCCATGAACTTTTGTCAGAATAAAAACAGAATGTTTGACTCGACCGGTTTTAACTCTTTCATGTCTGCTCCGTTCACACAGTGACTGTACATCGCTCCATGTTCTGTCCGCCGCTCGCCTGCTGAGCATCCTCACAGATAAAACACTGTGACCCCGGGCCAGCTGTTAAACCGTTAAATTTAGAAACCCTGAGAACAAAACCACGTTCTCAGCATGCCCTGGAGCAAGGCAGCAACCCTCCAAGGACGCCGCAGCCTGCTGGGAGGTGCATGATGGGAACAATTCAAGGGCCGTTGGTTTAAATTTAGCTTCAGATTTAGGACAAAGATCAATCCTGAGCCTCGGCGGAGTCCAGGCAGATAGCCGCGATGCTAACCGATGCTAACGCCGCTCTGCTGTGTCTCCAGATGTTTTCTGGGCTTCTGTGAGGACATGTCGAGGATCAGGGCTCGGTCTGTTTGTTCATGTTTTAATGATCGTCGTGGGATTTATCTGACTGTCAGACTCCGTTTCCCACGATGCACTTCAGCCGCACTGAGCTCTAATCCCGGTGCTTTAATGTGCAGCGAGCAGCTCATTCTCAATCAGGTTTTCCTCTTAAGCACAAAAACACATTAGCACCTCTGATCACCACAGCTGGAGAGTCTGTTCTCCCATTAGCATCTATTAGCATCTGTTAGCATCCCGCTGATGAACATTAGCATTGCGGAAGGCGTCCCAGCATGCAGTCTGCCGTCGGCGTGATCAGCAGGAAGGAAGTCCTTTGATTTGTTGAACATTTACAGACTGCAGCCGCATGTTCTGGGCTGAACTCCTGCGGCCAGAATCTGCAGACTTTAATCTGAAAATCACCTCCCACAGATAAAACCCCCAAATCTCAGATAATTACTGAGGACTCGTCCTGACGTGAAGCCAGAGCTCCACACAGACGCTGCAGGAACACGTCAAACCCAGTCTGAAAAATACAAAGTGTTTTTAGTCCGATTTAATCCAGATTACAGGCAGGATGATAATATCTGAATGTTTCCAGTAAATGGAGCTGTCAGTCAACTCACTGCACATTTTATAGTCAGATGTTTAACATCGTAAATACATCGTCTTTCACCGTAATAGATAAAAACAATGAATTTGAATAAAACACAGACGTGTCTTGAGCCGTGCTAAGTGCTAATAGCCTGCTTTATATCCTGGCTCTACACCTAGCTTTAGCTATAGGCCTTTATTTTGACAGTTTCACTGTTAACTGTAGCTTCCTGTTTGTGATTCGGACCAGTCGTGGTCCATCTGTTCAAAGCTCAAGTTATTTGTTATCAACTATAATGAACATTTTGAGCTAATAAGCTAAGAGTAGCTATAATTAGCAACACCTATCTAATACATTAGCTAACAAGCTAACCAGCAGCTTATCCGATCTTACTGCAAGCTGTGTTAGATATTTATTGATGAGCGGCAGACAGTTTGACCACCTGACTGATCGGATGGTCATGTGATCTCATGACCTCCGGCTCAGACGTTCATATTTGTCCATTGTTGTCGTCACTGAGCGTGATTTCCCTGAGAATATGATCCGTCTATTGTTTAACCTGCAGCTGTGAGCAGAGACAAAGGTTTTATGGCGGATGAAGGCTTTAAAGGATCGGTTTCACAGCGTTTAACCCTTTGTGTTCGACTGCTGCTGCTGCAGCTTGAGACAAAGGCCGGCGGGAAACTCAAACTCGGCTCATCTCAATTTCATCATGTGGAACTAAATATGACCTGCTTAAATCCAGACCCCACAGCTCCGGGCTCCGGGCTCCAGGCTCCGAGCTGGCGCCCGGTCCTCTCCTGCAGACCCGCATGTTTACAGCAGGAGGTCAGGTGGACCGGAGCCTCCACGCTGTGACATCACAGTCTGTGTCTACGTGCTGCTGCATGAAGGAGGAGGCGGAATGATCCTTTAAGCCTGAACACTCTGCGCTCTTTGTCTCTCTCTCTCTCTCTCTTCATGTTTGGCAACCAGGGAACAAACTTGGCAGGAAAACCAGAACCCCCCCCTCTCTCCCCCTCTCCCCCCTCTCTCCCCTCCTCCCCCCCCCCCTCTCTCCTCCCCTTTTCTGTGTTCAGTCAGAGCTCAGTAGCTCAGACCTTCAGACCTGCTGCCTGTCCTCTGCTGGGTCTTTGTCTCTGTGTGTCTCTCAGTGTGAATGATGTCCAGGTCCAGGTCCGTCTCAGTCTTTCTGCCGGCTGTCTCTCTGCTGCTGCTGACAGTGGGTGAGTCTTTTAACTCTGTGTGTGCTGCAGCTGTTGAACTTCCTGTTGTTAACTGTGTGTTGACCTCCCCGTGCAGCAGCATGTTGGAGGAGTTATCTGAACGTTCTGATGTGTACAGGGAGGCAGGTCTGTGAGAGCTGGAGGTCTTCAGACCGCAGACATGTCCTCATGGAAAGTGTCCTGCAGAGAGAGGGGGGGGGGGCTGTAGGTGTGTGTGTGACTAATTAACGTTAGTTCTGCTGAGCTGTGAGGCCGAGCAGCCTCAAACCTTTATTCATAGTCTTTATACACGCGGCAGTTCCTCCTATGTCCACTAGAGGCTCCAGCAGTGAGTCAGTGAGTAGCTTCCAGCTCCGCCCCCTGGTCTTTATTTGGACTAGTAAGGACTCGGGTGCAGAGACAGAGTCTTCAGGAACTGCTGCGACCGTCCTGGTCTCAGGGCTCACCTGGCTGCGGTGGTGTACAGGTGTACCACGGAGGGCTGTGACATCACAGGTGGGCGTGGTCTTCTATTCTGTCCCGTCACTGAGTCACTTTACCTGTCAAACAGCCACGCGTCGGCCTGCAGCCCGGCACTTGAATGCAGCGCTGCACAGGTCATGTGACGGCGCGGGGTTAGTCAAAAAAAGATGTCTCCCATGGTTACAGAGACCAAGACAGATGTGGACAGCTGGCTCCTTTCAGAAGTGAATAAACCCACAGTCCCTGAACTACACACCTCCTTCAGTTTAATCCAGTGTGTGTGTGTGTGTGTGTGTGTGTGTGTGTGTGTGGAACAGCTGGTTTCTGTAAAGTTTCTCTGAGGATCATGTGACTTTGCCAACAAACACCCCCACACTGTTGCTGACCCCCCAGGCTTCATTTTCTTCCCTTTCTGTCAGTCACCTCTCCTCCTCCTCCTCTCCTCCTCTCCTCCTCCTCCTCCTCCTCCTCTTCCTCCTCCTCCTCCTCTCCTTCCTTTCCTCCCTCCCTTGTCCCTCCCACGGTCTCCTTTTCCTCCCCCCTCCTCACACCTTTCTTTTTCTCTTTGTTTCTTTACACATGAATCATCTCAGCCCCGCCCACGGGTTTGATTGACATGCGTGTGTGTGTCAGCTGGGTTTCATTTCCTCCGTCTGTGGTGATGAAGCTCTGATTGACAGGCTGTTAGAGTGGACACTTCCTGTTTGTTAACAATTAACAGCCCGCCCCCTCAGTTCCCATCTGACCCAACCCTCGCCTCTGTGTGTGTGTCTGTGAGTGTGTGTGTGTGTGTGTGTGTGTCTGTGTGTGTGTGTGTCTGTCTGTGTGTGTGTGTGTGTCTGTCTGTGTGTGTGTGTCTTTGTGTTTGAGTGTGTGTGTGTCTGTGTGTGTGTGTCTTTGTGTTTGAGTGTGTGTGTGTGTCTGTGAGTGTGTGTTTGTGTTTGAGTGTGTGTCTGTCTGTGTGTGTGTGTCTGTATATCTTTGCTATTGTTACTTTTAATGTCGCATTTTCACAACTCATCGGACATCTCACGCTGTTGCAGGCTCCCTCTCTGTATAATGCCCTCTTGCCATGGCACAAGTCCTTGTGGTGTGTTAAAAAACTCAGTAAAGTCTTTCCTTATAGTTTAGTGGGCGGGCCGTATGAGGAGTTCTGCACACACGCGTCTCGCGGAGTATGGTACCTCAGTGCGGAAAAGACCTTTTTTTTGTATCTCTTACCACCCGTGGAGCGCGTTCTCCGCTCTTTGTCTCGCGGAGTATGGATCCAGCTTAAGTGTGTGTGTCTGTGAGTGTGTGTCTTTGTGTTTGAGTGTGTGTCTGTGTGTGTGTCTGTCCAGCTCTACATGTGTTTGGGTGAATTCTCCCTTTAATCCTGTGTAAAAGAGCAGGTGTGACATGTTGGTGGATCAGATCAGATCTGACAGATTACAGATTATCACAGACTGACCTCATTCATGGAATATTGTGTGTGTGTGTGAGAGAGAGACACACACACACACACAGAGAGGAAGCAGGAAGTAGTTTCAGGGCTCACCTGCAGAGTCCAGCAGCTGTTTTTATACTTACAGACACACACACTCACACTCACAGACACACACAGGCGTTATTTTATTGTCCTTGTCATGAGGACATCCTGTGTGTGGACACTGCCGTCAGTGTGTGGATTTACCGGGTCTGAGAGCTCAGAGAGCAGCTTATGATGTCACAGAAACATTTTCCCAGAGTGCCTCAGTGTCTGCAGCTGATGGATGTGAGGGGGAGGCGGGGGAGGAGGGGGAGGGATCCTCGGGGACCATGTTTCCCATCAGAAGCTTTTCTCATCAGAAGCAGCGCCCCCTGCTGTTGGTCCGACCTCCTGATGAGGTCATACGAACCGGACAAACCTCCGTCAGATGTGTCCTCAGGACGTCCCACCGTGTGGACGCTCAGGGACGGAGTTTTCTGATCTCTGCTTTGTGCTTTCAGTTTGTGAGGCTCAGTACTACGGAGGCGTCACGCCGTCTCCAGACTACGACTCTGACTACAACGCCACCTTTGATTACAGCTTCTACAGTAAGTCCCGCTCAGCGTTAGCGTCCGTTAGCCCTGAGAGGTGAGCCAGCTGACGGCTGATTGGTTGGTTTTCTGCAGGTAACACCAGCAACGAGGAGCTGGACAGGTTCGGGGAGCGATTCTTGGATGAGGAGGACACGGGAGGACAGCAGGAGGACGCTACCACCGCTACCATGGCAACCGCTGGGCGAACCACAGAGAGAGGGGGGTTTGACGTCCGGAGTGCCGCATCACTTCCTGTTTCTGTGGTAAGACCTCTTCAAATGATCATTTAACATGCTAACATGCAAGCTAAGCTACAGCTAGCTGGCTAAATGTAGCAGCATCTAAAAGAAGGGTTAACGGCCCGCAGTTCAAGCACAGCCACAGGGGGCACTGTGACAGTAGGGCCCTCAGTGAGGCCTCCGCTCCGCTCTCTTTGATGCTGGTTATGAAAGTGCTGATCCAGCAGCGTCCATCTGCTTTCCATCAGAGCAGCCGATCCCTGCCGGCACCAACAACACGACACTCCTCAAATCTGTGCATCACAAACTGTGTGAGTCTGTGGACGCACACACAGCATCAGAAACAAAACACAACTGAGGCAGGGTCGCCGCCTCACAAGCTCCAGGAGGTCCGTCTGTGGTCTGTGGACGCTCTGCCTCCAATCTTCTCCACCGCAGAAGAAGAGAGCAGTTCATGACGTGCAGACCTCAGACAGGAAGAGACCGCCACCGCTTCAGATCCTGCCTGAGACCAGGAAGTGTCGGTGGAGCAGCTCTGCCCCGAGCGCCACCTCCCAGGCTTCAGTCTGTCACAGCCTCCACCAATCGACCTGATCCATTAGTGACATGTTAACATTACCCTGAAACCAGTTTGGCTTCTCTGAGCGCTGTGGCTGTGTCCATCAGTCTGCCTGCAGGGGGCGCACTCGCATACACCAAACAGCCAGCACCACCGTCTTTAAACTGTTGTGTTCACTGTCTGCAGGAAATCAGGACGCTCACCTGGACTCTGATCAGCCTGATGGCCCTGAACACACAGCAGCTGCAGCACACACTGTGAGACACACACACTCAGCAGGTGAGACACACACACTCACACACACACATATACACACACACTGTGAACACACACACACTCAGCAGGTGAGACACACACACACACACACACTGTGAGACACACACACTCAGCAGGTGAGACACACACACTCACACACACACTCACACACACACTGAGACACACACTGAACATACACACACACACACTGTGAACATACACACACACACACACACACTGTGAGCACACACACACACTGTGAGCACACACACACACACACACTGTGAACATACACACACACACACTGTGAGCACACACACACACACACACTGTGAACATACACACACACACTCACACACACACACTGAGACAAATGCAGCAACAGACAAATGTTTTCATCCGTTTGTATAAAAACAGACAAAATGATTAATGAATGAAACGATCATTATTATTCATAAATACATTGATCTTAATCTATAATAATAATAATTGATCAGATGACCTGAGGAGATGATGGCAGTTTTTGTAGACGTGTGTTGAAAGGGTTAAAGTCGTCTGAGTCTGTTCTGACATTTAGGAGAAAGGATCTGATAGATGTAGGAACAGGAGGGAAATGTGATGACTCACCTGATGACATCACAAAGGGCATTATGGAGGTAAACTTGTGTCTGGTTGGAGGGTTGACTCTTTGTTTTCATTGGCTCAGCTGCTCCGAGGTCTGTTTGATCACCTGACCTGAGGTGGGCGGGGTCACTGTGCCTCCTGAACATGGCCGCCCGGCGCCGTGGGACCAGGTGGACCTCAGCCAATCACAGACCTTCTTTCTCAGCCAATCACAGCTCACAGGCCTGAACGCAGACGACTGACGGGGCCGCCATCTTGTCTGCGCACAGTGACGTCTGCGCAC
>NC_041023.1:45909168-45966668 GCF_900634625.1 Parambassis ranga
CTCTCTCTGTCCCAGGTCATCCTAGCGATGGAGAGCATGCGTGCTGTGGTCTACCTGTCCGTCTGTCTGTCCGTGCTGACATCACTCTGTCAGGGTCAAAGGTCAGCCGACAGCCAGCTGCAGTCTGCGTCGGACGAGCCGCTCCTCGGACTCACAACCAGCGAGCTGGTGAGTGGCCTCAGCCCGCCGCCGTAACCCAGCCTGGGGTTAAACCTCAGACCGCTCAGGGTTAAATGTCTGATAATAAATGACTGAATCATCCCAAACTCTCTGAACTTAAACAGTTACTGAAAGTTAGAGAGGAAACATTATTGATTCTTTATGTCATTCAACATTATTGATCTATTGAGTCTAAAGGTTCTGATTCAGCTCTCATCCATCGGAATCTTCAGGAGTTTTAGATTCAGAAACGATCAATAAGGCTGAATGACGATCATTCTTTATATATTATAAGGTCAGTGCAGAGCGCAGCCCGAGGGGCGGAGCTCCATCCACGCTGCATCTCCTGCTGTCAGGACGTCTGTCCGCCATGACAGCACACATCGTTTATTGATTCATTTATTTATATTATGGATCCGTGAAAAGAAAGAACGCTCCAGGTCGATCCATCGATAATAAATAAACCGTGTTTAAACAAGAATTTTATGAAATGTATTTTGACCGGAGCGCCCGTTTTTATTGTAATGATCAGTTATCAATAAACATATATATTGATAATGAAGGTGATTATTGCTTGTTCCTCTTGTGATGGATAAATACGACCTAACAAAACACACACATCTCTGTGTCTCTGTGTGTGTCTGTGTGTCTCTGTGTGTGTCTGTGTGTGTCTCTGTGTGTGTCTCTGTGTGTGTCTCTGTGTGTGTCTGTGTGTCTCTGTGTGTCTCTGTGTGTGTCTCTGTGTGTGTCTCTGTGTGTCTGTGTGTCTCTGTGTGTGTCTCTGTGTGTGTCTGTGTGTCTCTGTGTGTCTCTGTGTGTGTCTCTGTGTGTGTCTCTGTGTGTCTGTGTGTCTCTGTGTGTGTCTGTGTGTGTCTCTGTGTGTCTCTGTGTGTGTCTCTGTGTGTGTCTCTGTGTGTCTGTGTGTCTCTGTGTGTGTCTGTGTGTGTGTCTCTGTGTGTGTCTGTGTGTGTCTCTGTGTGTGTCTGTGTGTCTGGTCTCTGTGTGTGTCTCTGTGTGTGTCTCTGTGTGTCTCTGTGTGTCTCTGTGTGTGTCTGTGTGTGTCTCTGTGTCTCTGTGTGTGTCTGTGTGTGTCTCTGTGTCTCTGTGTGTGTCTGTGTGTGTCTCTGTGTGTCTTTGTGTGTGTCTCTGTGTGTCTCTGTGTGTCTTTGTGTGTGTCTGTGTGTGTGTCTCTGTGTGTGTCTCTGTGTGTGTCTGTGTGTCTTTGTGTGTGTCTCTGTGTGTGTCTCTGTGTGTCTCTGTGTGTCTTTGTGTGTGTCTGTGTGTGTGTGTGTGTGTGTGTGTCTCTGTGTGTGTCTCTGTGTGTGTCTGTGTGTCTTTGTGTGTGTCTCTGTGTGTGTCTCTGTGTCTCTGTGTGTGTCTCTGTGTCTCTGTGTGTGCGTCCAGGCGGAGGCTCTGCAGGGTGTCCTGGATGCTGACAGCAGAGTGGGTCTCTCGGTGGAGAAGAAAGCCAGCGTCATCCCACGGGTGAGAAGATGATTGACAGCTGCCACATCTGAACCTACTTTTATTATAATGCTAATGCTAACAATAATGCTAGCTGAGACCAGGCAGCTCCGTTCAGACAGACAGGCAGAGACAGAGACAGAGACAGAGACAGAGACAGAGACAGACAGACAGTCTTTGTGCTTATTTGTTTGTTTGTCTGGACTTCATATTATAACACTGTGTAATCTCCTCTCTCTCTCAAAGCAATTTCCCCATTGTGGGACTAATAAAGGTTTCTTAATCTTAATCTCCTCTCTCTCTCTCTCTCTCTCTCTCGCTCAGTGTGATGTGGGCGAGCGGTGTGCGATGAAACACGGCCCTCGGATTGGTCGGCTCTGTGACTGTCTGCGAGGGACGGCCTGCAACACCTTCTTCCTGCGCTGCTACTGAACGCTCACACACATTCTCGCTGCTATACTTGTGAGGACCCGAGCCCCCCCAAAACCCACAGGCAGGTCTGAGCCGTGTACCGGACCACGCCAGCGGTCCTCACAACGATAGGAGTCCTGTATCCGCCGTGTCTGCATGTTTTTAAGTGTTTTAAGGTTTCAGTGTCCGTCCTTCAGATTCATTTATTTTGTTAATAAAGATTCTTCATAAAGCTGCACGGCTCCAAACATTTCCTCCTTTACAGAGTCACCTGACTGAGTCACCTGACTGAGTCACCTGACTGAGTCAGAGTCACCTGACTGAGTCACCTGACTGAGTGTGAGTCACCTGACTGAGTGTGAGTCACCTGACTGAGTGTGAGTCACCTGACTGAGTCTGAGTCACCTGACTGAGTCACCTGACTGAGACTGAGTCACCTGACTGAGACTGAGTCACCTGACTGAGTCACCTGACTGAGTCAGAGTCACCTGACTGAGTGTGAGTCACCTGACTGAGTCACCTGACTGAGTGTGAGTCACCTGACTGAGTGTGAGTCACCTGACTGAGTCTGAGTCACCTGACTGAGTCACCTGACTGAGTCTGAGTCACCTGACTGAGTCACCTGACTGAGTCGCCTCTGGGTTAAAAACATATTTCTGAGGGCAGTGCTGTAATTCTCAGCCTGACCTGATGGTGGCAGTGTATACAGCAGTGCGTCTGGTTGTCGTGGTAACATGATGCTGCAGCACCTGGGTGCCGGCTTCGCTACAGAATAGCATGGCCTTTTGATACCGGATGGTTTCCGTGGCAACAGCTCTGCAGATGAAGGTGCCGTGAGGGAGGAGGAGCCTGAGCAGTCACTTCCTGTATCTGTGTGTGTGTGTCCACATATTTCGGACCTGCTGTGAGGAGTTCCTGTGACTTCACAGCTGTGAACGCACACGGACAGCTTTATCTGCTCTCACCTGATGTTCCCCTCCAGCTGCGTTTTCATCAGCTCAGCTCGTCCAATCAGAGCACAGCGCTCTCGGATGCGGAGAACCTTTGGTGGAGCTTATCAAGCAGCATCACAGACAGGGTGGCATTTAGCTCCCAGCTTCCAGCCGCACAGATAAGACGCTCATTACTGAGCCCACACAGAGGACAGAGACACGGGGACTTCATTACAGTCTGTCCTCTAACACATCAACACGATGACACACACTCTATCATTTATAAATTACTGACAACTGGCACGGAGCTGATGAAACACTTCCTGTCCCAGTCTGTCTCAGCATCAGGACTATACAGAGCAGAGAGACGCTCAGCGGCCTCATCGGGTCTGAGCACGCTCAGAGAGTCCAGCAGGACAGATGCTGAGAAACAGAGTCCCAGGTCTCAGGTCTCCTGTCCTCCGAGACCTGGGAGACCAGGAGACAGAGAGACCAGGACACAGAGAGACCAGGAGACAGAGAGACCAGGAGACAGAGAGACCAGGAGACATGGTGTCTGTGTGAAGTGTGATGGAGACACTTCAGGTTGAGCTCCTCCTGCAGCAGAGGGCGCTGTGACAGGCTTTAATCTGTGTACTGGGTCAGTTCAGAGGACTGATGGGGACAGGAGGTCTCTATAGGGGCTCTGCTGCTGCTGGCTGATGTGTCCAATCAGCGCGGAGGATGCTGTGACGTCACTGACAGTTATAGAACGGGTTTTAATAAATAAACTGTATTTACAGTAGAAGACAGAGGGAGCTGATCAGAGCTACTGTCTGCTTTGTGTTTCCGGTCTGCCCCCCCCGACTTTATTTTGAAGCGTGACCCGGAAGTCGCGCGTGCTGTGAGCCGGAGCAGCTGCGGGGAGAAGATGTCCGGACTCCAGGGGCTGAAGGCTTTTATCAGCCAGCGGCTCACCGCGGCGCTGGACGACATCCTGGGACACTTCGACAGAACCATCAGGGAGTATGAGGAGGAGCTGGACCGCCGCCACCGGGACCTGCTGGACGTGGTTCTAACGGCGGACACGAAGCCGAGCAGAGCAGGTCGGTGCTGCTAAGCTAACGCTAGCTGACAGCTGTTAGCTAGCTGAGCTGGTGTGTGAGCTCCTGCATGTGTCATGTGATCAGACCTGTTGTTTATTAATGACGTCAGTCGCATCAATACATGTTGACATGGATCTGAACAGGGTCGCTGCCTCCTCGGCTACATGCTAACACCCACAGAGGCTCGTCCTCAGTCCTGCTCGTCTCTACCGGTCATTAGTTGTCCCCATGCAGGAGACATGAGTCGGTCCCTGGTGGACTGCGGTCAGGCGAGACGCACCGGAGATTTCCGGGTCATGAGGTCAGACCAGGTCCAGATGTGGTCCTGCTTTTGGTTGAGAGTTACATTCACAGCTGAGGTACTGCTCTGATGCTTATGGGGGGACAGGCTAACAGGCTAACAGGCTAACAGGCACCAGGACTTTACACGGTGCAGTGAGTGTGTGGTTTCAGTTTCTGTGATGACACACTGTGAAGGCTGCAGCTGAGATGGAGCTGACACCAACACAGGCTGAGCTCAGACCAGCAGAGCGGGTTCTACAAAGACTTCCTGTTTGTCGGAGCAGCAGAAGTGGACCTGAGCTGTGTGCTGGTCTCCTTAAGAAGAACTGAAGAGATGGACACAGACTGTAGCAGCTAGAAGGACCGGATCTGACCTGGATCTGAAGTGGATCTGACCCTGGATCTGACCCTGGATCTGACCCTGGATCTGAAGTGGATCTGACCCTGGATCTGACCTGGATCTGAAGTGGATCTGACCCTGGATCTGACCTGGATCTGAAGTGGATCTGACCCTGGATCTGACCTGGATCTGACCCTGGATCTGAAGTGGATCTGGCCCTGGATCTGACCCTGGATCTGACCTGGATCTGACCCTGGATCTGAAGTGGATCTGACCCTGGATCTGACCCTGGATCTGAAGTGGATCTGGCCCTGGATCTGACCCTGGATCTGACCTGGATCTGACCTGGATCTGACCCTGGATCTGAAGTGGATCTGGCCCTGGATCTGACCCTGGATCTGACCTGGATCTGACCTGGATCTGAAGTGGATCTGACCCTGGATCTGACCTGGATCTGACCCAGGATCTGGCCACAGGAGGGCGCCCCTTCCCACTGAGCAGAACATCAAGCTGCACTGAACCCGTCCCTGTGTGTTTACACTGTTACTGTGTGTTTGAACCTTTTCATTTGTTCCGGGTCTTGTTTTCGTTCTGATGTGAAATAATCCGGTGTAGGAGTTCAGACGCTGATTATATTTCAGTTCACAGAGTCTTATACACACATCTGTCATCGCTCCAGCAGACAGCAGCAGCACTGTCCGGGTCCTCAGGGGGGCCAAGAGGCCTAAAGAGGCTTCTTTAGAACTCACTTCATGTCAAACTACAAATAATGACTCACTTTAAAACCTGTTCATGTTATTATCACTGCTGTAATAAACAGAGAAACTCATGTTGTCCCCCTGTGTGTCCTGCAGATGTCCAGCAGGTCCTGGTTCCCTCTGAGCCCCAGCGGTGGAGCTACAGTGTGGACCGGGAGGAGCAGGAGGACGCACGTGTTAAAGAGGAGCAGCAGGAGGAGGCGTGGACACATCCTGACGTGGCGGGGTTTCCCTCCTCTCCTGTGAAAGACGATGAAGACAAACCTGAGTCCTCACAGCTTCATTACCGCCAGCGTGCCCCCTGCAGAGAACCAGGACCGGCCCGGCTCTTTGGTCCAGAATCAGAAGCAGAGACGGAGCTCAGTGACGAGGACTGTAGACAGAGCAGAGGACCTGGGAACCAGGACGACGCTCCTGTGGCCGAGGCGGGAAAAAAGTCTTTCATCTGCTCCGAGTGTGGACGGAGGTTCGGTCGGAAGGACAGTCTGCGGAGACACATGCGGTTCCACACTGGAGAGAGGCCGTACAGCTGCTCCATCTGCGGGAAGCGGTTCTCCCAGAGGCCAAACTTAATCCGCCACCTGAGGTGTCACTCAGGAGAGAAGCCCTTCAGCTGCTCCTTCTGCGACACCAGCTTCGCCGTGCGCAGCGCGCTGGTCAACCACCTGAGGATCCACACGGGGGAGAAACCCTTCAGCTGCCTGCACTGCGAGAAGAGCTTCACCCAGAAAGGAGGCCTGAAGAAACACATGACCGTGCACACGGGGGAGAAACCGTACAGCTGCCCCGTGTGCGGGAAGAGCTTCTCTCAGAAGGCCAACCTGACGTACCACTTCTCCGTGCACACCGGACAGAAGCAGTTCAGCTGCAGCGTCTGCCACAAGCGCTTCACGTGGCAGTCGCAGGTCAAAAGCCACAAGTGTGTCGGAATGAGCGGCGCCTTCGCGGTGGACGAGCGGCCTTCGGGTCAGACAGGAAGTGAGCGCTTACAGGGGCTGAAGTGTAAACAGTGACGTGTCAATAAATCAGAATAAAAGCTCATCAAGACGTCAGCGTGCGTCTGTTCTGTGATCAACACCCAGACGGCAGAGAGAGGGAGAGAGAGAGAGGGAGACAGAGGGAGAGAGAGGGAGAGGGGAGAGAGGGGGAGGAGAGAGAGGGAGAGAGAGACAGAGGGAGAGGGAGAGAGAGAGAGGGGGAGGGAGAGAGGGAGACAGAGGGAGAGAGAGAGAGGGAGAGAGAGAGAGGGGGGAGGGAGAGAGAGAGAGGGAGAGGGAGAGGGAGAGAGGGGGAGGGGAGAGAGGGAGACAGAGGGGGAGAGGGGGAGGAGAGGGAGAGAGAGAGGGGGAGGGAGAGAGAGGGAGAGAGGGAGAGAGGGGGAGGAGAGGGGAGGGAGAGGGAGGGGGAGGGAGACAGAGGGAGAGAGAGGAGAGGGAGAGGGAGAGAGGGGGAGGAGAGAGAGGGGAGAGAGAGACAGAGGAGAAGATGAGAGAGCGAGGGGGCGGGAGAGAGGGGAGGAGAGAGGGAGAGACAGAGGGAGAGAGAGAGAGGGAGACGAGGATGAGAGAGAGGGCGAGGGAGAGGGGGAAGTAGAGAGGACCAGAGGGAGAGAGAGGAGGAGGTGATGAGGAGCAGTGAGACAGAGGAAGGGAGAGAGATGAGAGGGGAGGGAGGAGAGGGAGAGCAGAGGGAGAGAGAGAGAGGGGAGGAGAGAGGAGCGAGAGGAGGAGAGGGAGGAGAGAGAGGGGGAGGGAGACAGAGGGAGAGAGAGACAGAGGGTGAGAGAGAGGGAGAGAGAGAGAGGGAGAGGGAGAGAGAGAGGGGGAGGGAGACAGAGGGAGAGAGAGAGGGGGAGGAGAGGGAGAGAGAGACAGAGGGAGAGAGAGAGGGGAGGGAGACAGAGGGAGAGAGAGACAGAGGGTGAGAGAGAGGGAGAGAGAGAGAGGGAGAGGGAGAGAGGGGAGGGAGACAGAGGGAGAGAGGGGAGGGAGACAGAGGGTGAGAGGGGGAGGGAGACAGAGGGAGAGAGAGACAGAGGGTGAGAGAGAGAGAGGGAGGGAGACAGAGGGAGAGAGAGAGTCTGATGGATACAACACGTCTGTGAGATGTTTCTATGAAATTAAAACAGCGTTTAATCAGATTACAGCACGAGTAGAATAGAAATACTCGAGCTGGGACGTTTCTATTGCAGCAGCAGAAATCTGAGAAGAACGTAGAGTCTCCTCCGGTCACTGCAGTCAAGAGTTCAAGACGAAGAAGGTATGAGACAAAGCCACAGACTGTATGAGCACTGGAAACATCTTCACATTTATTAAAATAAAGAAACTCATGGGAAGAAAGACGTGAGACAAGTTCATCTAGAAGAGTCTTTTATAATCAAAGTAAACAGAAAGTTTCCATTTGTGTGATTAAAAAAATCTGAGAGAATATGCAAATTTACACGAAACCTCAGAAATTCAGGAGATAAATATTTACAAATCTGTAAGATGAAAGTGCTGAATGTACGAGAAGCGTGTTAACTCATGGTGGATGGATCCACATAGAACTGTCAGATTTATGAGACGACTCCTCACACTTCAGAGATCTGTCTTTAGAAATGTTTCTGATCACAAGGTTCATAAATACTGGAGCATGGAGTGTTCACAGGTCACTCCTCACTGTAGAAGACAAAAACTTTAAAAGATGAATGTCATAAACGTTCCAGGTCAAAGATGAGCAGCCGTCCATGAAGCCTTTCCACAGGTCAGGACCGCCTCTCTGTCTACTTCCTGTCTCAGGAGGCTTTCTGAAGACGGTCCAGTGAGGACAGCTGGGGCTGGACGGGTCGTGTCTCTGGGTCAGACGCTCGTCACAGAACGAGCAGCTGAGCGGTTCTTCAGTCTGGTCGTCCATCAGACAGGAGCGTCCTGATTGGTCGGACCTCCTGCTGCTGCTGGATCCAGACTGCAGCTCCTCTCTTACCGTGATGCTCTGATGGTTTTTTAATGTCAGATTGATGTTTTTCTCTGCAGCTGGTCTCAGACGAGCACTGGGATGGTGTCTCTGTGGACTTCCATGTGTTTGGTCAGACTTCCCTTCTGTCGGTACCTCTTCCCGCAGATGGAGCAGCTGAAGGTGGCCTCCCTGCGGTGGACCGCCATGTGCTGCTTCAGGTTCCCTCTCTGAGCGTAGGTCTTCCCGCAGACGGAGCAGCTGAAGGGTTTCTCCCCGGTGTGGATCCTCATGTGCACCTTCAGGTTCCCGTTCTCAGTGAACCCTTTCCCGCAGACGGAGCAGCGGAAGGGTTTCTCCCCTGTGTGGATTTTCATGTGTTTCTGCAGACAGCCGTTCCAGGAGAAGCCTTTTCGACAGACCGGACACCTGAACGGCTTCTCACCGGTGTGAGACCTCATGTGGGCCCTCAGCTGGCCCCTAAACCCAAACCTCTTCCCGCACTCAGAGCAGCTGAAGGACTCCATGCAAGCATTAAAGCTGGCAGGCTCAGCAGTGCTGGCTGCTAAACCCGGTTCTGGATCTGGATCTGGCACAGAGTCCTTGTGCTCTTGAGGAAGACACTCGTGTCTGTTGAGCTGATGGAGCCATGTGAATCTCTTCCCGCAGATGGAGCAGCTGAAGGTGGTCTCCCTGCGGTGGACCGCCATGTGCTGCTTCAGGTTCCCTCTCTGAGCGTAGGTCTTCCCGCAGACGGAGCAGCTGAAGGGTTTCTCACCGGTGTGGATCCTCATGTGCACCTTCAGGTTCCCGCTCTCGTTGAAGGTCTTCCCGCACTCTGAGCAGCTGAAGGGTCTCTCTCCGGTGTGGATCCTCATGTGTTTCTGAAGGCGGCCCTGCCACGAGAAGCTCTTCCAGCACATGGGGCAGCGGTACGGTTTCTCTCCCGTGTGACACCTCATGTGTAGCCGCAGGTACGCCACAGAACCAAACCGCTTCCCGCACTCGGAGCAGTGGAAGGATCTGTAATCACCACAGCCGAGGCCGCCGCTTCCTCCTGCACCAGAACCCCAGGTGTCCCCGCAGCCTGCGGGGTCAGGCTGCAGCTGTGGCCCTGCTCCTGGTTCTGGTTCTGACCCCGCTCGTCCCACAGACTCTCTGTTGTCCTCGGTGTGGCTGTGATGGAGCGGAGGATCTTCTTCTTCAGTCTTCACAGGGACATGACAGGACACAGTGACATCCACCTCCTCCTGCTCCTCCTTCACCTGTGGGGGCTCCCTCTGCTCCTCCTGCTCCTCCTGGTCCAGGCTGCTGCTCCTCTGCAGCTCCTCCTCCCTCATTAACAGCTGCTGGACATCTGCAGGAGACACTGAAAGACACAGGTGAGACATGAGACGAACATGTGGAGACAGAGACACTTCACAGCAGCTACATGTAGCATCACAACTGGAGTTAGCTGGGACATTTGCTAACGTTAGCTTCAGTCTGTAACACAGTGACTCTTCTGCTGACACACACACACACACACACACACACACGGGACACAAGGGACGGGACAGAGCAGGCCATGTGACACAGAAACAGGAAGCAGCTCTTCTGCTCAGCTATTAGCTGTTTACGGAGTGTTAGCTAAGGTTAGCTTAGCAGACACAACCAGAGCACCGACCTGCTCTGCTCGGCTTCGTGTCCGCCATTAGAACCACGTCCAGCAGGTCCCGGTGGCGGCGGTCCAGCTCCTCCTCATACTCCCTGATGGTTCTGTCGAAGTGTCCCAGGATGTCGTCCAGCGCCGCGGTGAGCCGCTGGCTGATAAAAGCCTTCAGCCCCTGGAGTCCGGACATCTTCTCCCCGCAGCTGCTCCGGCTCACAGCTGGATGACGAGCTCTTCTTCTTCTACTTCTTCTTTTTCTTCTTCTGTCAGCGCAGCTCGAGAAGCAACACGCGAGCCCTTCCGGGCGACGCTTCAAAATAAAAGCACTGTTTCCGGTCCCTTTATGTAAATATGATGAACATGTTCCCAGTGTGGGACACAGCTGCAGTGTGTGTTTTGGACAGAGGGGGCGCTCTGTGCTGGTGTCTGATGAGGGCTTAGATTAAAGTGTTCTCTGATTCTCGGTCCTGGTTTGATGTTTGTGTTGTGTTGTCTTTAGTGAGTCTTTTAAGTTGTGGTGACTCCCTTTTTAACCACTGGGTGGCAGCAGAGACCGCCAAACACACGGAGCTGCTCCTGTGTGCCAGAGGAGGAGGACAGGACAACAGGAAGCCTCAGAGACACAGGGACAGAGAGCAGAGGGAGACTCAGGACTGGGAGCACTGGTTTGTCCTCAGTGTGTGTGTCCCTGGACTCTGGGAGCCCTGCCTGGCCTCACAGGTCACAGAGCCCGCCGTCCTCCACTGGTCCACAGAGAGCCTCAGGGTGCTGCTCCCCGTTCTGTCCGTCCACCTTCCAGGACAGGGTCCAGTCAGAGGGGAAGCCTCTGTCAGCCAGGCACAGCAGCGTGGCCTGGCCCTTCTGCAGCTCCTCTTTGGAGGGGGGCAGCACCGTCAGGGAGGGGGGGACTGGACCCACTGGAGGAGGAGGAGGAGGAGGAGGAGGAGGAGACAGAGAGAGGACATGAAGACAGAGAACAGAAAGTCCAGCTGCTGGTCCTCAGAGGGGAGGAAACTGCTCCTCACTGTTTCACTTCCCTCTCTGAGCTCGGTAACCACGGCAACAGACAGGTTTCAGTACTGAAGGTCAAAAGCTCCTGAGGGTCATGATGATGGTTCTAATGAGGATTTAAATGTTTAAACATACATTTACAGTTTTAGGTTTTTATGTATAAATTCTTTTTGTTTTATTTATAATGATATTTTGTTAGTTTCTTTATTAATTTGTGTCGTTTATTCCCTAAAGCGACCTCTGGCGTTCACAACCTTTTAGCACAACCTCCTCAGCTTCCGTAGCTCCGCGCTGCTCCTGTCGTCGCTCGCAGAGCTCCGTGTGTTAAATTTGATGCTTTATGATATTGTCTCTGATGTATGAGCTGAAAGACTTCATGTTTGACACTTCGTCAGTGTGATGGAGCGCCGCAGAGTCATCTATGACGTGTTTTGATCGATCGTATCGATCGTACTTTAAGCTAGGCTACTTTAGCGCCATTTGCCCTGCGCGGCATGGGGCGCGCCCCCGCGCCGCAGAGACAGGTATTTCCTCTTTCACCACTTTTACCTGTGCACTGTTAGGAGCTGAGACATCACACAGGCAGCGTGTGTGTTCTGTTGTCTTCTCCAGGTGTGTGTGTGTGTGTGTAGTTAGCTTTCTGTGTGTGCCGCCTCGTTTCATCCAGCAGGGGGCGCTGATTGTATTCTCTGTTATTGTTCCACTGAGTGTGATGGTGTTTTTTTATATTGACATGTATATGACAGATGCTGCTGTATGTGGAGGAGCTGAGATGTTGTGGATGGTGGAAGGTGGAGGGTGGAAGATGGAGGGTGGAGGGTGGAAGATGGAAGGTGGATGATGGCGGGTGGAGGATGGAAGGTGGAGGGTGGAGCCGGCCTTCTTCAGACGGCCCGATGGCAGACATGTGTCCTGAACTCGTCCTGCTCTGTGTGACCAGCTGTTACATCATCAAACACGATTTCACAGATTTATGTTCTAAAAATGTATAAAACATCTAAAAATATCCAACTCAGAGTGAAAGACATGTTAAGAAGTGTTAAATCAGACATGTGAACATTGGAACAGTGTGTGTGTGTGTGAGTGTGTGAGTGTGTGTGTGGGAGTGTGTGTGTGTGTGTGTGTGTGGGAGTGTGTTTGAGGCAAATATTAACTTTGTCCAAAGTACGTTACTGCTCCTGAGTGAATGTCAGCACAGTTAATGTATTTGTGCGCCGTCCGACCTTCAGACTGTATACAGCAGAGTCCTGCTGGTCCCCTATGGTCCCCCGATCAGGGACATTGGACTGTATAATCAGGGTCTATCAGTCATTGATGATCACGGTTCACTGTTTGACAGATGTTTGCAGCTGTGCAGTTACTCTGCCCTCCAGTGGCCAAACAGCTGTTGAAGTGTGTCTGACTCTGACTTTATGTCCTGAGGCCGTCCTCGGGGTGAACCGTCCTCGGGGTGAACCGTCCTCGGGGTCTCAGAGATGCTAGCTTGCACGCTAACATGCCCACACTGCCTCTGGTCCTCTCCCCAGCAGGGGGCGCTCTGATGCACGGTTCCGCTCTAACAGCTGTGTCTGCTCCTTCTTCAGACGTCGTCCTGTCAGTCACTGGAGGAAGCTGGACACCGAGGGAAGCTGGTCCCCAGGCCCCGAGCCGTCAGCGCTGCTGCTTTAATCCAGAGCGTGGTGTGTGTGATGCAGCTGCAGAGAGCCTCACACACAGCCTTTGACACAAAGAGCTGATGGACGGCTTGCTGCTGATTGGACCGTACCTGTGACCCTCACACACTCCAGGTGTGCTGACACCGGAGCTGACTTCCTGCCCGGATCAGCCGGCTAAGCACAGCCCCAGGTGATGAAACAAACACCGACCAATCAGATCGTTGCTGGGTGAGTAGCTGGTAATCTGTGCCAGGGGCAGAGTGTGTGTGTGTCTGTGTGTGTGTGTTGTGGTCTCCCATGTGTGTCTGTGTCTCTCTGTGTCTGTGTGTGTGTCTGTGTGTGTGTGTGTGTGTGTGTGTGTCTGTGTGTGTATGTTGTGGTCTCCTGTGTGTGTGTCTGTCTGTGTGTGTGTCTGTGTGTGTGTGTCTGTGTGTGTGTCTGAGTGTGTGTGTCTGAGTGTGTGTGTTGTGGTCTCCGTGTGTGTCTGTGTGTGTGTTGTGGTCTCCTGTGTGTGTGTCTGCGTGTGTGTGTGTCTGCGTGTGTGTGTTGTGGTCTCCTGTTTGTGTGTGTGTGTCTGTGTGAGTGTGTTGTGCTCTCCTGTGTGTGTGTCTGCGTGTGTGTGTGTCTGCGTGTGTGTGTTGTGGTCTCCTGTGTGTGTGTGTCTGTGTGTATGTTGTGGTCTCCTGTTTGTGTGTGTGTGTCTGTGTGAGTGTGTTGTGGTCTCCTGTGTGTGTGTGTCTGTGTGTTGTGGTCTCCTTTGTGTGTGAGTGTGTGTGTGTTGTGGTCTCCTGTGTGTGTGTGTGTGTTGTGGTCTCCTGTGTGTGTGTGTGTGTTGTGGTCTCCTTTGTGTGTGAGTGTGTGTGTGTTGTGGTCTCCTGTGTGTGTGTGAGTGTGTGTGTGTGTTGTGGTCTCCTGTGTGTGTGTGTGTGTTGTGGTCTCCTGTGTGCGTGTGAGTGTGTGTGTGTTGTGGTCTCCTGTGTGTGTGTTGTGGTCTCCTGTTTGTGTGTGTCTGTGTGTATGTTGTGGTCTCCTGTTTGTGTGTGTGTCTGTGTGAGTGTGTTGTGGTCTCCTGTGTGTGTGTGTCTGTGTGTGTGTGTTGTGGTCTCCTGTCTGTGTGAGTGTGTTGTGGTCTCCTGTGTGTGTATGACTGTGTGTGTGTTGTGGTCTCCTGTGTGTGTGTGACTGTGTGTGTGTTGTGGTCTCCTGTGTGTGTGTGACTGTGTGTGTGTTGTGGTCTCCTGTGTGTGTGTGACTGTGTGTGTGTTGTGGTCTCCTGTCTGTGTGAGTGTGTTGTGGTCTCCTGTGTGTGTATGACTGTGTGTGTGTTGTGGTCTCCTGTGTGTGTGTGACTGTGTGTGTGTTGTGGTCTCCTGTGTGTGTGTTGTGGTCTCCTGTTTGTGTGTGTCTGTGTGTATGTTGTGGTCTCCTGTTTGTGTGTGTGTGTCTGTGTGAGTGTGTTGTGGTCTCCTGTGTGTGTGTGTCTGTGTGTGTGTGTTGTGGTCTCCTGTCTGTGTGAGTGTGTTGTGGTCTCCTGTGTGTGTATGACTGTGTGTGTGTTGTGGTCTCCTGTGTGTGTGTGACTGTGTGTGTGTTGTGGTCTCCTGTGTGTGTGTTGTGGTCTCCTGTTTGTGTGTGTCTGTGTGTATGTTGTGGTCTCCTGTTTGTGTGTGTGTGTCTGTGTGAGTGTGTTGTGGTCTCCTGTGTGTGTGTGTCTGTGTGTGTGTGTTGTGGTCTCCTGTCTGTGTGTGTGTGTTGTGGTCTCCTGTGTGTGTGTGTCTGTGTGTGTGTGTTGTGGTCTCCTGTCTGTGTGAGTGTGTTGTGGTCTCCTGTGTGTGTGTGACTGTGTGTGTGTTGTGGTCTCCTGTGTGTGTGTGTTGTGGTCTCCTGTGTGTGTGTGTCTGTGTGTGTGTTGTGGTCTCCTGTGTGTGTGTGTGTTGTGGTCTCCTGTGTGTGTGTGTTGTGGTCTCCTGTGTGTGTGTGTTGTGGTCTCCTGTGTGTGTCTGTGTGTGTGTGTTGTGGTCTCCTGTGTGTGTCTGTGTGTGTGTGTTGTGGTCTCCTGTGTGTGTGTGTTGTGGTCTCCTGTGTGTGTGTGTTGTGGTCTCCTGTGTGTGTCTGTGTGTGTGTGTTGTGGTCTCCTGTGTGTGTCTGTGTGTGTGTGTTGTGGTCTCCTGTGTGTGTCTGTGTGTGTGTGTTGTGGTCTCCTGTGTGTGTCTGTGTGTGTGTGTTGTGGTCTCCGTGTGTGTCTGTGTGTGTGTGTTGTGGTCTCCTGTGTGGTCTGATGTGAGTGTGTGGTGGTCTCCTGTGTTGTTGTGTCTGTGTGAGTGTGTTGTGGTCTCCTGGTGTTGTGTCTGTGTGTGTGTGTTGTTGTCTCCTGTGTGTGTGTTTTGTGGTCTCCTGTGTGTGTCTGTGTGTTGTGTTTTGTGGTCTCCTGTGTGTGTTGTGGTCTCCTGTGTGTGTGTGTTGTGGTCTCCTGTTGTGTGTCTGTGTGTGTGTGTTGTGGTCCTCCTGTGTGGTCTGTGTGTGTGTTGTTGTGGTTCTACTGTGTGTGTCTGTGTGAGTTTTGAGTGGTGTGTGGTCTCCTGTGTGTGTGTGTCTGTGTGAGTGTGTTGTGGTCTCCTGTGTGTCTGTGTGTGTGTGTGTGGTGCTCGCTCGTGTGTGTGTGTTGTGGTCTCCTGTGTGTGTCTGTGTGTGTGTGTTGTGGTCTCCTGTGTGTGTTGTGGTCTCCTGTGTGTGTGTGTTGTGGTCTCCTGTGTGTGTCTGTGTGTGTGTGTTGTGGTCTCCTGTGTGTGTTGTGGTCTCCTGTGTGTGTGTGTTGTGGTCTCCTGTGTGTGTCTGTGTGTGTGTGTTGTGGTCTCCTGTGTGCGTGCCCATACATATGTGACTGTTTATGTGTGTGGTCCTTGTAAGTTGAGGATGTTCCCTCGGGCTGATGTGTGCTGATGGCTTTCAGAGTCTGGAAAGAGTTCTGCCCGTGAACACAATGTTCCGACCTGCAGATGTGGGTCTGCTGCAGACAGCAGAGCTCTGTGCACGCCGGCTCCGTCCTGTCGTTTATCGTCAACAACCAGCCCCAGATCGCTGTGATGTCACAGCTGCTGCTTTGCAGCCATCTTGGCTTCAGCAGCCAAGGTATCAATGTTTTTAAAGGCTGATGAGGAAGCTAGCATGTCCTACGTTCCCTCCACTCACAGCCAATCAGATTCCTCCACTGTCTGTTGGATTAATGCAGAAAACAAAGAGTTAATGATCTGCAGGAAAATCGTAAAGAGTTAAATAGTGAAACACGACTGTGTGTAACAGAGTAAAGACACAGACAACAAGCTCATGATAACACAGTAATCAATACTTTACAGTTGGCTGAACACATGTTTAGAACTGGCTGCTGGAGTGGAGCTGGTTCTACCCCTGATGGACTGAGGACAGGCTGACCGCTGGCGGGGCGCTGCAGAGCTGCAGGCCGCCATGACCAGTGTGAAAATAAGAAACCATCACACGTCTCAGACTCCTCTCTGGATCAGACTCATCATGTCTGGATCGGACTCCTCTCTGTATCGGACTCATCATGTCTGGATCGGACTCCTCTCTGGATCGGACTCCTCTCTGGATCGGACTCCTCTCTGGATCAGACTCCCTGTCTGGATCGGACTCCTCTCTGGATCAGACTCATCATGTCTGGATCGGACTCCTCTCTGGATCGGACTCCTCTCTGGATCGGACTCCTCTCTGGATCGGACTCCCTGTCTGGATCGGACTCCTCTCTGGATCAGACTCATCATGTCTGGATCGGACTCATCATGTCTGGATCGGACTCCTCTCTGGATCGGACTCCTCTCTGGATCGGACTCATCTCTGGATCAGACTCATCATGTCTGGATCGGACTCCTCTCTGGATCGGACTCCTCTCTGGATCGGACTCATCTCTGGATCAGACTCATCATGTCTGGATCGGACTCCTCTCTGGATCGGACTCCTCTCTGGATCGGACTCATCATGTCTGGATCGGACTCCTCTCTGGATCGGACTCCTCTCTGGATCGGACTCCTCTCTGGATCGGACTCATCATGTCTGGATCGGACTCCTCTCTGGATCGGACTCCTCTCTGGATCGGACTCATCTCTGGATCAGACTCCTCTCTGGATCGGACTCATCATGTCTGGATCGGACTCCTCTCTGGATCGGACTCCTCTCTGGATCGGACTCCTCTCTGGATCGGACTCCTCTCTGGATCGGACTCCTCTCTGACTCCTCTCTGGATCGGACTCCTCTCTGGATCGGACTCCTCTCTGGATCGGACTCCTCTCTGGATCGGATTGGACTCCTCTCTGGATCGGACTCCTCTCTGGATCGGACTCCTCTCTGGATCGGACTCCTCTCTGGATCGGACTCCTCTCTGGATCAGACTCGGAGTGCTGTGGAGATCTGGTCTTGAATCTGAGCTTGAATGTCAGCTGTGACCAGCCTGTAATACCCAGTCTGACCTCTGTATGTGAACATACATATGTCATGTTACATGTTACATGTGTCAGCACAGCTTCCAACAGGCTGTTTGTTGATGTGCTAACATGTGTGTGGGTGCAACAGTCCACTCAGACCTGCAGAGATTATCCGGCCTCTGCTCTCCCAGTGAGTGTCCCCCCTCCCTCCCCTCTCTGGACTCCGGAGCGTCACCCCGACCTGACGCACTCTGGTACCAGAGCACAGCTGTCACCATGACTTCATGCTTATTGGGCCATCAGGGGGGGGGGGGAGAAAGAGGGGGGGGGAGAGAGAGAGAGAGAGGGGGGGTGAGAGAAAGAGAGAGAGAGGCAGAGTGAGGAGGGGGTAGAGAGGGAGAAAGAGAGAGAGAGAGAGAGGAGGGGGGAGAGAGAGGGAGAGAGAGAGAAAGAGAGAGGCAGAGTGAGGGGGGAGAGAAAGAGAGAGAGGGAGAGGAGGGGTGAGAGAAAGAGAGAGAGGCAGAGTGAGGAGGGGGGAGAGAGGGAGAGAGAGAGAGAGAGGAGGGGGAGAGAAAGAGAGAGAGGGAGAGAGAGAGAGGAGGGGGGAGAGAGAGGGAGAGAGAGAGAAAGAGAGAGGCAGAGTGAGGGGGGAGAGAGGGAGAAAGAGAGAGCGAGAGAGGAGGGGTGAGAGAAAAAGCGAGAGGGAGAGAGAGAGGGGAGAGAAAGAGAGAGAGAGGGAGAGGAGGGGTGAGAGAAAAAGCGAGAGAGAGAGAGAGAGGAGGGATCGAGCTGGACCTCGCGCCCCGCTGATCGATCCTTAGAGGTGCACGCGCAGCAGCCCGGGTCGGACGCTGGTCTGGTCTTTCTGTCCGAGTCTTGGGGGAATGTCACAGCTGGAACATGCTGCTGGGAAATCTGGTGAGTGAGGCGGTCACGGCGCTGCTCGCTCCTCCGTGTCCGGAGCTGTCAGCCGTGGACCGTTTCCACGCGCGGTGTAAGGACTGCGGAGGACCGATGTATCGATCGGTGACAGGCTGATCTTTGACTCTGATATTTGGAGGATTAACTCTCAAAGCAGGAACTAAACTGTTTACCTGAGCGGAGGTAAACAGCAGCTGTAGGTTAATGTTTACATGTTTACACTATGGATCCGGTACAGTAGGATGACTAATCGATATGCTGAACGGCTCGGTGAGTCCGCAGGGACGAGCTGTACTTTCCTGTCTCCTCCCATGTTGTGAGGACTTGAACAGACTTTTTATTTTAGCTCCAGGGATGCTAGCTGACCTGCTAACCAGGGTTAATGGAGCTAAACAAATCATTAGCACACTAGCTAGCTTTACATGGGTGTGTTTTAATATTAATACATTATCTACACTCCAATAAATACAGAGTAGCTGTGCTACAGCTAGCCGAGTTAGCTTAGCTTAGCTTAGTAACAGTCTCATTAGCAAAACATTAGCTCTTAATCTACATGTTTTTATGTTGCAATGTAACAGCTGGACTGTAGCAGCTAGCCAGCTAGCTTCAAATTAGCAACACTGATGGGCTGATGCTGCTAATTCACCGTTAGATAAAAATCAACCAACGACTACATTCATTTATTGAGCTGAAGGCAGATTATGTATGTTTGTAGTGAGCGAGCGGAGAACAGCTGTCCTTAATAATGATAATCTGACTTCTTATCATGCTAATCAGGGGAAAGTATTGATGATTGGTGCCACACACAAAGTGAGCATCACAACAACAGAAGGTTCAACCCCACCGATGCTCAGGATGCTGCCTGCAGTTCAGTGGAAAGCCACAGGCGGCGTCTTCTCAGAACCTGTAGGTGTTGGACCTTTAGCGTGCAGACTGCAGACTGGAGGTCTGGTCTAAAGCACGCTGAAGGTCTGCAGAGCAGCAGCCAGCTCTGAACCCTCAGGCTGATAAACAAGCCTCTATCAGTGCCCTGTTTATCTACAAGTGGAAGTCAGGCTTCACTCACCCTGAGTGTTTCCATTCCTGGCTTCCTGTTGACCTCTGACCTCTCTGGTGTGAACATGGATGTTTGGTCAGACCTGTATTTGGGTACATTCATGAAGTGTTGCTGAGATCCACAGAGCTGAGCCTGACCTCTGAGCCTCGTCAACAGGAAGTAGACCTAACACTGTCTGTGTGTGTCTGTGTGTGTGTGTGTCTGTGTGTGTGTGTGTGTGTCTGTGTGTGTCTGTGTGTGTGTGTGTCTGTGTGTGTGTGTGTCTGTCTGTGTGTGTCTGTGTGTGTCTGTGTGTGTGTGTCTCTGTCTCTGTGTGTCTGTGTGTGTGTGTGTCTGTGTGTGTGTCTGTCTGTCTGTGTGTGTGTGTGTGTGTGTGTCTGTGTGTGTGTGTGTCTGTGTGTGTGTGTGTCTGTCTCTGTGTGTGTCTGTGTGTGTGCGTCTGTGTCTCTGTGTGTCTGTGTGTGTCTCTGTCTGTGTCTCTGTGTGTGTGTGTCTGTGTGTCTCTGTGTGTGTGTGTCTCTGTCTGTGTGTGTCTGTGTGTGTTTGTCTGTGTGTGTGTGTGTGTCTCTGTGTCTGTATGTGTGTGTGTCTCTGTGTGTTTCCTCTGTCTCTGTGTCTGTGTGTGTGTGTGTGTCTGTGTGTGTATGTGTGTCTGTGTCTCTGTGTGTGTGTGTCTCTGTGTGTTTCCTCTGTCTGTGTGTGTGTGTGTCTCTGTGTCTCTGTCTGTCTGTGTGTCTGTGTGTGTTTGTCTGTGTGTGTGTGTGTGTCTCTGTGTCTGTGTCTGTGTTTCCTCTGTGTCTGTATGTGTGTGTGTCTCTGTGTTTCCTCTGTCTCTGTGTCTGTGTGTGTGTCTGTGTGTGTGTCTGTGTCTCTGTGTGTGTGTCTCTGTGTGTTTCCTCTGTCTGTGTGTGTGTGTGTGTGTGTGTGTGTGTGTCTCTGTGTGTGTGTCTCTGTGTCTCTGTCTGTCTGTGTGTCTGTGTGTGTTTGTCTGTGTGTGTGTGTGTGTCTCTGTGTCTGTGTTTCCTCTGTGTCTGTATGTGTGTGTGTCTCTGTGTGTTTCCTCTGTCTCTGTGTCTGTCTGTGTGTGTGTGTGTGTCTGTGTCTCTGTGTGTGTGTCTCTGTGTCTCTGTCTGTGTGTGTCTTTGTGTGTTCCTGCAGGTAGTGGTTGCCTTCTGTCTGTGGGGTTCTGATGTCAGCAGAGCTTACGTGTTTCAGGCCAGCCGCCCTGCAGAGGGAGGAGACAGCCCACCACACAATCCCAAATGTGAGAGCTGACCCTGATTAACTGATTGATTGATTGAACCCCTTAGAACCAAAGGAGTGGCACCACAGGGCCATCAGCCACAGCCGCCCTCAATCTAACTGATAAGTACATGGCCTAAAGACAGAGGAGGCTCAGGCGTTAGCTGACAGAGAGCCTGGGCGGTGACCCCTGACCTGCAGCCGCCGGCAACACGACCCGAGCTAACAGCACAGAGCTGGAGCGTGAGGGAGGGAGGAGACTGCTGTGTGCTCCTCTTCCTGAAGGCCACGTACTTATCAGTCATAACAGACAGTGAAACACTGACCCTGCATTCTGTGAAGTGTGTCTGTGAGCAGCAGCCGTGTCCCTCTCGTCCCCACAGTCATCTCAGAGTGGGTCAGCTCAGCGGGCTCCTGTAAGGGCCGCTGCTTCGAGCTGGAGGTGGCCGACCCTCCAGGATGCAGATGTGACAATCTGTGCAAGACCTACTACAGCTGCTGCTCCGACTTCGACGAGCACTGCCTGAAAACAGGTCAGTCTGCACGCAGCGGAGGCGGATCCAGAGTCTGGCAGCGCGAGCCCAGCGTCACCAGAACCGTCTCGACAGCATTAACCAAACAACAGAGCTGAACACTGTGCTGCTTGTGTCTCAGAGGGGGGCTTCGAGTGCACGCAGGAGCGCTGCGGGGAGGACAGG
This sequence comes from Parambassis ranga, assembly GCF_900634625.1. Classification (NCBI taxonomy): domain Eukaryota; kingdom Metazoa; phylum Chordata; class Actinopteri; family Ambassidae; genus Parambassis; species Parambassis ranga. The sequence continues at coordinate 45,930,199 of NC_041023.1, forward strand.
GACGCCAACCACGCCTGCCACTGCTCAGAGGACTGCCTGCAGAGGGGGGACTGCTGCTCCAACTACAGGTCCCTCTGCAAAGGTCAGGAGGTCAGCAGCAGGCTGTCCCAGCAGACAGACAGAGAACAGTAAGGGACTGAGGTCTGTGTGTCTTCATCAGGTGAGACGTCCTGGCTGCAGGGAGACTGTGAGGAGATCCACGGGGCCGAGTGTCCTGCAGGGTGAGCTGACGCTACATGCTACATGCTACATGTCCCTGATACACACGTCTGATCATGAGTGTCCAGACGCTGGTGAATGATGCAGTGTGATCGGTGTGTTTGTCTCCTCAGCTTCGTCCGTCCTCCTCTCATCATGCTCTCTGTGGACGGCTTCAGAGCCTCCTACCTGAAGAAGGGAAAGTCCATCATCCCCAACATCCACAAACTCAGTACGGCCCGTGAACGTGCTCCGGCTGCAGGTTGCTTCCTTCATGTGCGTCATGTGACACTTGTCCCTCTGCCTCCTCCTCTCAGGAACCTGCGGGACGTCCGCCCCCTACATGCGCCCGGTGTATCCGTCGAAGACGTTTCCAAACCTGTACACCCTGGCCACGGTGAGTCGGTCGCCCAGTCCTCCTCCTGATGAGGGCCTGTCTGATCAGGACTCACTGCTGTGACTCTGTCCCCGTGTGTGTGTGTCTGCAGGGTCTCTACCCAGAGTCCCATGGGATTGTGGGAAACACCATGCACGACCCGGTGTTCAACGCCACCTTCAGCCTGCGCACCCGAGAGAAGCTGAACCACCGCTGGTGGGGCGGGCAGCCGGTCCGTGTCTGGTCTTTAAACCGACCCTGTTGTTTCAGTTTGTTTCGTGTGAGGAGTCTCATCACCTCCTTCTGTCTGCAGATCTGGATCACAGCAGAGAACCAGGGAGTCAAAGCAGGGACCTTCTTCTGGCCTTGGTACTTCAGTCAGTGCTGGAACATGTTTCAGTAGCTTCAGATGAACTCTGCAGGGTCACAGCACCCGCCCTTACGCTCCAACACTAACTCAGGCCCCGTTCACACTGGAGAGAGTCAGTCCAGCTAGAGTAGGATTGAGCCCAGACAGCCTTTAAGCTGGATGCGTTCAGACCTATTTTCAAATCTGGCTAGCACACACTTGTGTCCGCACTCAATCCGGCTTCATCCAGCGTGTTTGCTGTCCTCCAAACCACTAGGTGGCGCCTCGTAATATACAGAGTCCATTCACGCAGCGGTAGGACCACGTGTGCACATGCGTCGTGTGTTTTTTTTGTCCCGTGTCGCGCCCTGTGAACCGGAAGTAGCATGTTGCTAACCGGATTCGCTCGCCACATTTGCGTTCACTCCTGAGCCACATTTGAGCCAATCACATTGATTGAAATCAAACTGGATACAGCCGGATTCGAGGTGTTCACACTCAGAACAAAACACATCTGGATTGATCTGGATGCGGCCGAATCCTGCTTAAGCCACATTTTTTTCCCCAGTGTGAACGGGGCCTTAGTGTCATCCAGGATCACACATGTGCCACTGGGAGCCTTCAGGGCCTCCGTAGAACTCACAGATTACTGAACCTTCGAGGAAGAAGATGGATAATCCATAGTTCATAATCCAGGCATATGTTACAGATTAGAAAGAAGTCTCTTTGATTGATGCATGACCTCAGCATCACGAGGACAGCAGCAGGAGACTGACACACACACAGGACAATAGCCCCACACACTGGCTCACACAGGCCTCACAGCTCTCTGATGATGGGCTCCATTGTTCACTGATGTCTGCTCCACTGTGTGTCACTGATAGCTGCTTCCTGCTGCAGGTCAGAGGTCAAACTTGTGTTTTACTTGTTTCAGGGTGATTCCCCTGGAGAGACGGATTCTGACCATCCTGGGGTGGCTGCACCTGCCTGACGATGAGAGGTGTGTGTGTGTGTGTGTTCACAGCCCTGAAGCTGTGTGTACTTTAGAGAGTGTTGTGGGGTCAGTGCAGGGGTCACGTGTGTGTTCACAGGCTGCAGAACCATCAGACATGTTTTCCTGCCCTGTCTCTCTCTCCTCAGGCCCTACGTTTACGCCGTCCACTCTGAGCAACCCGACACCTTCGGACACCGCCTGGGGCCGCTCAGCAGTGAGGTGAGTGTGTGTGTGTGTGTGTGTGTCCATGGAGACATGGTGCTTCACTCTGTAAACCTTTCCACAGCTGGACAACCCTCTGAGGGAGATCGACAACATCATCGGTCAGCTGATGAACGGACTGAAGCAGATTAATCTGCACCGCTGCGTCAATGTCATCATTGTGGGAGACCACGGTACGATCTGCACACACAACTCACACACACACACACACACACAACACGCAACAGCACAGCCAGGAAGCCATGACTCACATGTGACCATCAGCCATCTGATCAGTGTATGGACCCAGCTTTAGACCTGGCGGCTGCAGAGCGTCAGTCTGCTCTGTGGACTTGTTTCTGCTGTAAAGTCTGGGGACTGGGTCTCCATCAGGGGGCCGTTGAAGCCATTAGAGCTGCAGTTTGGGTCTTACTACAGTCATGACAGCAGGCATGTGTCTCCAGGTATGGAGGAGGCTCACTGCGACAGGACTGAGTTCCTCAGCAGCTATCCGCTCAACATTGACGAGATCACGCTGATCCCCGGCTCACTGGGCCGGATACGACCTCGTGACCCCAGATCCAGCACATGTGAGCTGCTCTGTCAGTCTGTACACTCAGTGTGAGCTTCAGATCCATCAAACAACACCTTTTCTCTCTTCCACAGACGACCCGAACGTCGTGGTAGCAAACCTGACTGTGAGTGAGAGCAGCAGAGTTCATGCCGCCGCTCTGTGTGAGGCTTTCGGGTCACTCACCTCTGAGCTTGTTGTTTCAGTGTAAAATGCCCACTCAGCACTTCAAGCCGTACCTGAAGCAGCATTTACCCAAGAGGCTCCACTACGCCAACAACCGCAGGATCGAGGACGTCCACCTGCTGATGGAGAGGAAGTGGCACATCGCCAGGTAGGCAGAGAGCCACGTCTGCTGTCAGCCTGCCCGTCACATGATCTGTTAGAGTGCTCTCATTGGTCAGCTCCATCCTGTCTGCAGTCAGAGTGTGTGTGTGTGTGTGTGTTTGTGTGTCTGCAGTCAGTGTGTGTGTGTCTGCAGTCAGAGTGTGTGTGTGTGTGTTTGTGTGTCTGCAGTCAGTGTGTGTGTGTGTCTGCAGTCAGAGTGTGTGTGTGTGTGTGTGTGTCTGCAGTCAGAGAGCAGTCAGAGTGTGTTTGTGTGTCTGCAGTCAGAGTGTGTGTGTGTCTGCAGTCAGAGTGTGTGTGTGTGTGTGTGTGTGTGTGTGTGTGTGTGTGTGTGTGTGTGTGTGTGTGTGTTTGTGTGTCTGCAGTCAAGGCTGTTCCATGCTCCATGAGAACAGAGAACTCGCTCCATCGGTGGTAAGAGTAAAAAAAAAAGTTCTTTTCGGCACAGAGGCACCATACTCTGCGAGACGTGTGTGTGCAGAACTCCTCATACGGCTCCTACGCAGCACACGTCACACACAAAAGGTCGACAATGCAGTTGTGTTGTAAATTGTGAGCACAGTCGTGGTTACCTGGCCTAACGAGCTGATCATGTTCAGGGCAGAGGGCGCACAGCTGACAACAGATAGAAGATTAGAGCAGCTGACTGCAGCAGACCTCTGGTCTGTGTGAGTTTAACTCTGTGAACGTGTGGATGACTGTCTGCAGTAACACATCCCGTCTCCCGGGGTTTAATGTGCGTCCAGCCGCTGTAACACTGTGATCAATACTGGGATTAGTTTTTATCGCCACCTTGTGGACAGACTCTCTCCTCTGTGCGCCGTGTTTCTCCTTCCAGGAGCTGTTTCCCAGCTGCTCATCTCTCACAGCCTTGAGAGAAAAAGTTCGGCCCGGACCCTGTGCACGAGATCGCTGCACAGCGGGCGGTCCGAGATAAACAATGACGTCATTTTGTGGGCGTAACGTCTGCAGGGGGGAGGGAGTTCTCTGTTCTCATGGAGTATGGATCCAGCTTCAGTGTGTGTGTGTCTGCAGTCAGAGTGTGTGTGTGTGAGTGTGTGTGTGTGTCTGCAGTCAGAGTGTGAGTGTGTGTGTGTGTCTGCAGTCAGAGTGTGTGTGTTTGTGTGTCTGCAGTCAGTGTGTGTGTGTGTGTGTGTCTGCAGTCAGAGTGTGTGTGTGTTTGTGTGTCTGCAGTCAGTGTGTGTGTGTGTGTGTGTGTCTGCAGTCAGAGTGTGTGTGTGTTTGTGTGTCTGCAGTCAGAGTGTGTGTGTGTTTGTGTGTCTGCAGTCAGAGTGTGTGTGTGTCTGCAGTCAGAGTGTGTGTGTGTGTGTGTGTCTGCAGTCAAGAGTGTGTGTGTGTTTGTGTGTCTGCAGTCAGAGTGTGTGTGTGTGTGTGTGTGTGTCTGCAGTCAGAGTGTGTGTGTGTCTGCAGTCAGAGTGTGTGTGTGTTTGTGTGTCTGCAGTCAGAGTGTGTGTGTGTCTGCAGTCAGAGTGTGTGTGTGTTTGTGTGTCTGCAGTCAGAGTGTGTGTGTGTGTGTTTGTGTGTCTGCAGTCAGAGTGTGTGTGTGTGTGTGTGTGTGTGTGTCTGCAGTCAGAGTGTGTGTGTGTCTGCAGTCAGAGTGTGTGTGTGTTTGTGTGTCTGCAGTCAGAGTGTGTGTGTGTGTGTGTGTGTGTGTCTGCAGTCAGAGAGGAGTCAGAGTGTGTGTGTGTGTGTGTCTGCAGTCAGAGAGGAGTCAGAGTGTGTGTGTGTCTGCAGTCAGAGTGTGTGTGCAGAGTAACTCAGGTATTCAGACAGAACTCAGCTGCAGGTCAGACGCTCTGAGTGTTGGTCATGTGACTGCTGCTCACAGTGACTCCATCATGGCGTCCTGACAGAGTTTATTGTTTGTGTGAACTCTGTATTTCAGGAAAATGCCAGAGAAACTGAGGACCCGCTGCGGCTTCTTCGGTGACCACGGCTTTGACAACAAGATCACCAGCATGAGGGTACAGTTATGTGTTGAGTCTCCTCTCACCTGCTGCTCCTGCGCTGACTGATAGGTGGCAGTAATGTGCGCTCTGACGGACGCACGTCTCTCCTTCTCTCTGCAGACCATCTTCATCGGTCACGGGCCGAGCTTCAAGTTCCAGAACAGAGTGCCGGAGTTTGAGAACATCGAGTTATACAACGTCATGTGTGGTGAGAGCGCGAGAGTCGAGGAAGTGATGCCAGAACCTTCCTGTTAGTCCCACAGTTATAAAAGCCCTCTGTTTCTCTGTCTGTCCTCTGTGTGTCTCAGACCTGCTGGGGTTGAAACCGGCTCCGAACAACGGCACGCACGGCAGCCTGAACGACATGCTGAAGGAGCCTCCGTTCCAGCCCAGCATGCCGGAGGAGGTCGCCGCGCCGACGCCGGCGTCCGGCAGTGATGTCACTGTGAGCCGCGATCTGGGCTGCAGCTGTGATGATGAGGTCAGTTCTGCCTTTATTAGTTCCTCAACCAAACATGAGCTGTGTTGTTCTGCATGTGTCCACCAGGGGGCAGAAAAAAACAGAATGTGTTCCTCTGTTGCAGAACAAAGTGGAGGAGGGCATCGAAGCGTTCAGTCCTGCACCGGATGGACTCTACAGCTACAGTATGTCTCACTGTTTAAAGGATGAATTAGACTGTGTGCAGGAACAGTCAGTGCACCACACACACACACACACTGAAAACACTTTACATTTACAGAAATGATTATCCATCTTTAAGATACAAACATGTCAGCTTTAATTTGTTATCCATTTCTTCTTTGTGTCTTCATTCCCACTTTCTTGTGTGTGTGTGTGTGTGTGTGTGTAGACAGCACCCATCTCCCGTTCGGTCGTCCAGCGGTGATGTTTGACACTCAGTACAGTCTCCTCCATCATGTGGAGTTTGTCAGTGGTTACAGCAAAGAGCTGGCCATGCCTCTGTGGACGTCCTACACACTGCCACGACAGGTATACACACACACACACACTGCCACGACAGGTATACACACACACACACACTGCCACGACAGGTATACACACACACACACACTGCCACGACAGGTACACACACTCACACACACTGCCACAACAGGTACACACACACACACACTGCCACGACAGGTACACACACACACACACACTGCCACGACAGGTACACACACACACACACACACTGCCACGACAGTACACACACACACACACACACTGCCACGACAGGTACACACACACTGCCATGACAGGTAAACACACACACACACACACACACTGCCATGACAGGTACACACACACACACACACACACTGCCACGACAGGTACACACACACTGCCATGACAGGTACACACACACACACACACTGCCACGACAGGTACACACACACTGCCATGACAGGTAAACACACACACACACACACACTGCCATGACAGGTACACACACACACACACACTGCCACGACAGGTACACACACACACACTGCCACGACAGGTACACACACACTGCCACGACAGGTACACACACACACACTGCCACGACAGGTACACACACACTGCCATGACAGGTAAACACACACACACACACACACACTGCCATGACAGGTACACACACACACACACACACTGCCATGACAGGTACACACACACTGCCATGACAGGTACACACACACACACACTGCCACGACAGGTACACACACACACACACACTGCCATGACAGGTACACACACACACACACTGCCACGACAGGTACACACACACACACACTGCCATGACAGGTACACACACACACACTGCCACGACAGGTACACACACACTGCCATGACAGGCACACACACTGCTACGACAGGTACACACTGCTACGACAGGTACACACTGCCATGACAGGTACACACACACACTGCCATGACAGGTACACACACACACAGACGCGCTCTCAGGTTGTCATAGGACTGACTCAGACGGCCGTCAGAACACACTGAGCATGTTGTGTCAGAGCAGAACGTAACACAAACAGAACACACGTGTTTTTACAGGAACATGATGCAGGGTTACAAGATGCTGCTCACACACACACACATGTTTGTGTTGCAGGAGGACATGACTCCTGTCCCGGAGGTTTCTCCCGGGGTTCAGTGTGTCCGAGTCGACTCCAGAGTGTCAGCTGAGCACAGTCAGAGCTGCAGCACCTACAGCCAGAGCAGCCAGCTGGGACAGGGCTTCCTGTTCCCCCCGGGTAACGCCGCCTGTCCGCTGCAGGTTGTTTATGTCCAAAGAATAATCAGCTGTAAGACTGATGTTTGTGTCCACAGAGCTGGCGGGTTCTCTGGAATCCAGATACGACGCCTCACTCATCACCAACGTGGTTCCCATGTACCCGGCCTTCAAGAGTGAGTCACTGCAGCCACAGCTGGGAACACCTCCTCCAGCCCCACCAGGACATGAACAGACACCAGAACAATCATGGCGTCCCTGCAGGGGATTTTTGTCTGAGTGTGTGTCTGTGCGTCAGTGAGCCAGGGTGGCCTGATACTCATTGTTTGTGCAGAGGGAGCACAAAACACAGACACACTGCAGACACACACCACTGTCATCAGCTCCGTGTTTATTCATGACTCCTATGGATGTGAGAGATTGTAAAAGCAAACACCGAGCTAACTGATTTGGTGAAATAACATCCGGAAAACGAGCTAAACTTAGCCAGTGAATTGTTACTTAGCTATGCTGGACTGGTCTTTGTTACTCATGGTATCATCAGCAGATGGAGTCACTTGCTGCTAATCTTAGCAGCCAGATGAAGAGCTGTAACCCTTTAAAGAGCAAGCTAGCTCACTTTAGCTCTGAGACACAGCTAGCTGTAACGTAGCTGCTCTGCAGTGACGTTTCTGCTCTCGTCTGGACACACAGAACCTGAAGGTGTGTGACTGTGTTTGCAGGGATGTGGAGCTACCTGCAGGGGGTGCTGCTAAGACGCTACGCCAACGAAAACAACGGAATCAACGTCCTCACCGGACCAGTGTTCGACCACAACTACGACGGCCTGCGAGACACCGTGGAGAAAATCAAAGAGTGCGTTCACTGTAAAATCGCACATTTACTGTGCCGGAGGGTTAATAACGGCCCCGTGCCTCCTCTCCTGCAGGTTCTCGGCCGACACCCCACCCGTCCCCTCCCACTTCTACACAGTTGTGACGAGCTGCCAGGAGCTGAATCAGACGGTGGAGGAGTGTGATGGAGCGCTCGGGGTGTTCTCCTTCCTGCTCCCTAACCGACCTGACAACACTGAAGCCTGTAATGTGAGTTCCAAGCAGCCCCAGCAGAGGGCAGCACTGTCCTGTCCTGGCAGGCATTCAGTTCAGTGAGAGTGAGCTGTGTGTATGTGCAGAGTAAATAGTTATATGAGGCACTTGGACTGTTTAATACATATTGACTTAAAGGTTTATTTCAAGAGACAAACACTTCACACTGCTCCACATTTCTCTGCCTGATGTCTCCGTGTGAGGAAGAGGAGGCTCCGTGCTCGCCGGCCGCTCCGTCCTGCTCTGATGTCTCCTCCCTGAATAAATCTCCTCTCTGAACTTTAGAGCCCGCTGCGTCTTTGTCCTCACAGAGACGTGACTCAGAGACACTGCTCAGTACCTGAAATAGCTGTGTGAACAGCCTGGAGCTTTGTCCTGAATACATCAGATGACAAAGCATGGCTGCAGCTGCAGTGACTCAGCATGACATCAGATGTCACAGTGACGTCATGACTCACAGTGTGTGTAAGAATGAAGAGTATGTGGCGCCTCAAAGGCCAACATACACGGGTACACTGGTTCTTCTGACGGACGGTTGGATGAGTGGTCTGAAGCACAAACAGTGGATGAGGAGGAGTCCTGCTTTGTTTGGAGCAGAGGTCAGAGGTCACTGTTTGATGAGAGCCCCCGCTCAGTCTGATGAGCGCCCTGAAAAGAGATCAGTGGATAACATGGAGGATACAGAGCAGTGTTCAGGGCTGGGCTGAAAACACATCTGGGATGTTCCCTGTGGTGCAGCGCTGGCAGCAGGGTGGTGCAGCGCTGGCAGCAGGGTGGTGCAGCGCTGGCAGCAGGGTGGTGCAGCGCTGGCAGCAGGCGGCTGGCAGCAGGGTGGTGCAGTAGCGCGGTGCAGCAGCTGCCTCCGCTCTGTGTGGGGTCTGGCTCTGCTCGTGCCTGAAGGCGTGTATATAGCTTAGTCGGCCTGTGACTGACAGCTGGATATGATCTGTCACTGTATGAGGTGTTTATTAAGACTAGAACTGAAACTGACGCCTGACTCACTCACACTGAGTCATAATATTTATATCAGCTGTGACGCAGAGTTTCCTGCTGAACAAGACGGAGCAAGTTTCATTCAACACACTTTGATCAGAAGACTTCCATCCATCATCCACCCATCCATCCACCCATCCATCTATTCATCCATCATCCATCATCCTCCCATCCATCTATTCATCCATCATCCTCCCATCCATCTATTCATCCACCCATCCATCATCCATCATCCACCCATCCATCATCCACCCATCATCCATCCGTCCATACAACCACCCACCCATCATCCATCCAATCATCCATCCAACCAACCATCATCCACCCATCATCCATCCAACCAACCATCATCCACCCATCATCCACCCATCCATCCATCCATCCATCCAACCAACCATCATCCATCCATCCACCCACCCATCATCCATCCAACCAACCATCATGCATCCATCCAACCAACCATCATCCACCCATCATCCACCCATCCATCCATCCATCCAACCAACCATCATCCATCCATCCACCCACCCATCATCCATCCAACCAACCATCATCCACCCATCCATCCACCCATCCATCTATTCATCCATCATCCATCATCCTCCCATCCATCTATTCATCCACCCATCCATCATCCATCCACCCATCCATCTATTCATCCATCATCCATCATCCTCCCATCCATCTATTCATCCACCCATCCATCATCCATCATCCACCCATCCATCATCCACCCATCATCCATCCGTCCATACAACCACCCACCCATCATCCATCCAATCATCCATCCAACCAACCATCATCCACCCATCATCCATCCAACCAACCATCATCCACCCATCATCCACCCATCCATCCATCCGTCCATACAACCACCCATCATCCATCCATCCATCCATCCAACCAACCATCATCCATCCATCCACCCACCCATCATCCATCCAACCAACCATCATGCATCCATCCACCCATCCATCATCCATCCAATCATCCATCCAACCAACCATCATCCATCCATCCACCCATCCATCATCCATCCACCCACCGCTGTATACAGCTGAGAGAAAACCCACGCAGGCACAGAGAGGACGTGGAGACTCCACACAGAGAGGCCCAGACCAGGATGGAACCAGGATCCAGACCTCAAACCTTCGCCTGAATGTGACATACTCCACCGTCACCGAGAAGCTGCAGAGGAGACATTTAATCATGAACAGAGGTCAGATGTGTCTGATGACTTCAGGTGAGGTCACTCCGTCCTCTGTACAGGCTGAACCTCTGCAGACATGCCCAGCCATGCCAGCCCACACACCACAGGAAGGAATGGGAGCTCATTAGAGGGTAATTTAGGAGAAACTTTCCCTGCAGGCTGCTTTTAAAGTGCGGTTGGAAAGATGCTGATGTTATCCTCAGAGACTCCAGACTCTGAGTGATGCATAAAAAAGGAAGAATGAGCTCAGCTGCTGTTTGTTGAGTGGTTGGAGTGTAAGCACGGAGAGGACGGTCCTGCAGAGACCCGGTCTGTGGAGTGGAGCCTCTGCTCCACCAGGGAGAAGCAGCAAGTAGAAACTGAGCTGATGTAAACACAGCAGCCACCACGGCGAGCCTCACCGCACAGAGCCAGCCGGTCCAGCTGGACGGAGGCGTCCAGAACTCTGTCTCTGAGCCACGTCTCTGTGAGGACACGGAGCCTCCTCTTCCTCACATGGAGACATCAGGCAGGTGGAGGACTAGAAGCCTGGTCCCTGATCCAGCAGACCATCACACAGGCTGCTGCTGGAGGCTTCTGGACCACAGAAACCAACACCTCTGAGTCTACCTCTCTGGATGGACTGAGGACAGACTGACCCCCTGCTCCACCTAGTGGCTCACAGTGGTAGTGTGTGTAACAGTGTGGAGCCCTTAGTTCACTTTTAGTTCTGGTTTTACTTCAGCTTCAGTATGTACATGGCCTTTAAACACCACTTTCACTGTATCAGCCCAGTTCCAGAGAAGAAGGCAGGCGCAGTGCTTCAGTCTGTTACTCAGCAGGTGAGCAAGTGCAGTAAATGTCAGCAGGTTGGAGTGGAGCGTGTAGGAGGTCAGAATGCTGACTGCAGGCATGATAAGATTAGAAGCAGCCTCCTTATCTGTCATGCTGCTAGAACACATTCCTTCCCTCTCACTGTGACACAGGGCTTAAAGCTTCATAAGGATTTCTCTCTAATCTTGAAGGTTTGAATATTTTTCTGATATTTCATCGATGTGGATAATACCAAGCGGAGGGGATTAGAGGTCAGATTACAGTTCAGAGGAAGAGCTCTGAGCCCTGACAGCGGATGAATCACAGGTGAAGCATGAGTGTGTCAGCAGGTGAGGAGGAACTCACTGCCAGCCTGCTGCAGCGCTGCAGGTCCCTGCATGTGCAGTTTCTGAGCTCCAGGCAGCGAGTGTGCTGTGACCGGTTTGTTCTGTTTACACTCATGACCTCACACACATCATGGTTACATAACGCGTGTACACAGACAGAAGAGCTCTGTGTGAGCTTCAGTCTAAAATCCTCCAAAATAAAAGCAACCAGCAAAGTTCTGTCCTCCTCAGCAACCAGCAGGAAGCCATGACGGAGCAGCAGTCACATGACCAACACTCAGAGAGTCTCTGTCTGACCTGCAGCTGACAGAGAGCTGGCTTTAAACTGAAACAGGCGTTGTTGTTTATGTGAGTCAGTCAGGTATAGCTAGAGGATAGCTTCAACAAATCAGCCTCTGCTGGGGGAAGGTCAGGGGAAGAGTTTCACTGTGACAGAGAGTCGGGCAGTTTCCTCCCTGAGGCGCTGCGTCCTTCCTGGAAACGATGATGGCGTACATTAACACAGGTTCTGGTTAAACACTGTTATCGGTGCAGGTGAAGTGCAGCTGCTGCCTTCATCCCTGTCAGCTTCAGGTCACGTCCTCCGCCTCATGCTGGCGTGTAATCAGACAGTGTGTGTGTGAGTCTGCAGGTGTCGGGGGTCTGTGTGTGACCATGAGCACCACGAACCATCAGCCAGCACCGCTCTCCAGCTCTGACTTCCTGTTTGTGTCCCTGCAGAGCGCTGAGGACGAGTCTCAGTGGGTGGAGGAGCTGCTGAAGCTCCACACGGCCCGGGTGCGAGACGTGGAGGTCCTGACGGGCCTGGACCTCTTCAGATCCACCAACCTCACCTACACCAGCACCCTGAGCCTCAAAACGTACCTGCACACCTTCGAGAGCGATGACTAGAAGTGCACACACACACACACACACAGATATCAGCCTGATGATGCAGCGTTGTTCCAAACCGTGAGGAGCGGTCCGTGGTGTTATTGGTTATTTGGAAGATTACAGATGACAGGAATATTCAGGAGGCGTAGTGGGCGTGGCCACAATACCTTCCAGATCTATTGATTACACACACACACAGCTTATAACAGATCCTTCACACACTCACCACCTGCTGCATGCTAACGGTTCCAGTCAGAGTATGACCTCGTGTTCCGTCGAGGTTCTGTAGAACACTTTCATCTGTTTAACTCGTGTCTTTATTTCCCAGGTTAGAGCCAAGTTAGCATAGCTTAGCATAAAGGCAGGAAACTCCTGGTTTCTCTCTGATCATCCTGGTGTATATTTTTATACAACTCATATTTATTGTGTAGCATCGTGGCAGTAACAGCATGTAGTGCATTAACTCAGCGCTGTCCCGGTTTCCTGTCACATGACAGGAAGCAGATCCACGTCACGGCGGTGACGGGGCTGCCTGTGAAAACACGGACTGCTCCTTTAATCATAGCCTCTCCAGCACTCACACATAACCGCAGTGTGTCCATGTTATTTACTAATGAAGTGACGTCTGTAGACGGATTGAGATTAAGAATATGACTGGCTATAATCTTAATCTTAATTTACTGATGAAGTGACGTCTGTGTTGTGATTAGATCAGAACCTCAGTTAGACATGAAGTGTGTATTCCTGTAGTCTTTCAAATAAAGAGAAGTGAACACTTCCAGCTGTGTGTTGACGTGCTTCCTCCACCTGAGGTGTGTTTGCACCGGAAGTGATGGAGGCTCACCTCAGTGTCCAGGACTGTGTGACGTCACTGACCACAAGCTTTACCACAAGATCGATGAGGAGGTCCTGTTCATGAGAGGAAGGTCTCCACTGTGATCCACGCTAACCATGAAGCAGGCTCACTGCGGAGGCGCACTACAAGTCATCATGCTCTCAACACTCAACACTCAGGGCGCCATTAGTCCTGCTGCAAGTACACAACACACAACACAACAGAGCGGGACGGCAGGAGGCTCCACGGGGCTCCACGAAGTTGTACAAAGTTACCAGAATTCCTTTATTTATCCCCGAGGGGAAATTCTTTTATTATGTCTTATATTGCTTTAGTTAAAATGATGATGAACATGAACTCTGGCGTGCTAATGCTGGTAATGGTGATATTTAGCATGCTGGCATACGATGTAGCACACCTGTACACTACACACTGTGGACTGTAGCCTGAGCTACACACACAAGGAGCCGGCGCAACGAGTCCCAACAGCTAGGAACCGATTAGCATGTTAGCACGTCCTGTTCCCGCTCTCTGTGTTTTTGAATGTTAGCATGTTAGCACGTCCTGTTCCCGCTCTCTTGTGTTTTTGAATGTTAGCACGTCCTGTTCCCGCTCTCTTGTGTTTTTGAAAGTTAGCATGTTAGCACGTCCTGTTCCTGCACTGTTTTTGAATTTTTATCATGTCCTGTTCGTGCTGTGTTTTTTAATGTTAGCATGTTAGCACTTCCTGTCCCCTCGGCTTGTGTTTTAAATGTTAGCATGTTAGCACTTCCTGTCCCCTCAGCCTGTGTTTTTAATGTTAGCATGTTAGCACTTCCTGTCCCCTCAGCCTGTGTTTTTAATGTTAGCATGTTAGCACTTCCTGTCCCCTCAGCCTGTGTTTTAAATGTTAGCATGTTAGCACTTCCTGTCCCCTTGTGTTTTTAATGTTAGCATGTTAGCACTTCCTGTCCCCTCAGCTTGTGTTTTAAATGTTAGCATGTTAGCACTTCCTGTCCCCTTGTGTTTTTAATGTTAGCATGTTAGCACTTCCTGTCCCCTCAGCTTGTGTTTTAAATGTTAGCATGTACGTACATAAGTACAGTTTATAAATGTAAAAGCTTTGGACCCTGGTCATAAGCTGGTGTAGATCTCTATTCCACCACATTTGATTATTTAACCCCTGTTTCCCTCCATGAAAGCAGCTTTTCCTGCAGGGAGCCGTATCTGCCATATTGCTGAGTTTTATTGATTAACAGAAGCCTCCAGGCTAAAGGTCGTTATTGAAACTATTATCAGAGCTTATCAGGTTCCTGTCGTAGTTACAAGCTCAAGGTTTCTGATGAAACGAAAACAAGCTGCCAGCATTTCTTTCAGTGCTCCATCACTGTGCTGAAGCCGGGACGCCTGTGAAGCTGTGGGCGTGGCTAATCAATAGATAGATGGATAGATTTTTGATCAGGTGTCCAGCAGCAACATTGGAACACACAGCACAGCGTGCATGCAGGTATAAACACAGGGTACTGACTGTAAATGCACGAACAGATGTAGGTGTCTGGGTGGAGACAGGTGGGGGCAGCTGACCTCCTGTTCTCAGGTGAAGGCGTCGGAGGGGCCGCCGTGTGTGACCGGAGCGCGGGCTTATCTCCTCCTTCTGACAATGAGTTACTCACCTATTGTCAGCAGTCCAGAGGTCAGAGCTCTGATATCTGCCATACGCAGAGTACTTGTGTGTCCCTGTGTGTGTCTGTGAGTGTGCGAGCCGTGAGCCAGTGTGTAACCATGGATCTGATGAAGAAGAAGAATAAGAAGAAGCTTATTGTGAGTATGTTTGGCCTGTGTCTTCAGGGGGTTTTCCCAGCATGCACCGCTGCACTGCCTCTGCGTGGTTAGTTTGTTTGGACAGATGTAGAATCTTGATGTGATTCATACGTCCAAACATTTAAATTAAGCTGAACACAGTCTGCTTCCACTTTTCACTGATGGACATAATAACTGACGTCTGCAAGCTAATCAATCAGCGTATCAATCAGCAGTCAAAGTGAAACATGGAGCCAGGACAGAGTTCAGGTTCAGTTCAGACACAACATGTGCGGCGTCTTCCAAATCCTAAATTCACAAGAAACCTCTGAGATTATGCAGTCAATAATCCTGCTGGATTATGTGTGTGTGTGTGTGAGACAGATAGCCATCCTTGCTGCAACCATCGTCGTTCTGATTGTTGGCCTTGGACTCGGTCTTGGACTGGACTTGCAGAAATGCAGAAACAAAGGTGCTGTCAGACACACACACACATACAAACACACACACACACACACACAAAGATGACTTTCTTTTCTTTGGTTTCTGTGGGTCCGTTTCAGTCCCCCACACGTCCTGCAGGACCCGCTGCTACGAGCCGTACGATGACCAGACCCCCGGCTGCAGGTGTGACCAGAACTGTGGGGCCAGCAACAGCTGCTGCTACGACTACCAGGACATCTGCAGCGCCCCCGGTGAGGCTCCGCCCTTCAGGCCTGGGCAGCAGTGATGAGCGTGGTTGTCTCAGTGTGTGTGTCTCAGTGTGTGTGTCTCAGTGTGTCTCAGTGTGTGTGTCTCAGTGTGTGTCTCAGTGTGTGTCTCAGTGTGTGTCAGTGTGTCTCAGTGTGTGTCTCAGTGTGTGTGTCTCAGTGTGTCTCAGTGTGTGTGTCTCAGTGTGTGTCAGTGTGTCTCAGTGTGTGTCTCAGTGTGTGTGTCTCAGTGTGTGTCTCAGTGTCTCAGTGTGTCTCAGTGTGTGTCTCAGTGTGTGTCAGTGTGTGTCTCAGTGTGTGTGTCTCAGTGTGTGTGTCTCAGTGTGTGTGTGTCTCAGTGTGTGTGTCTCAGTGTGTGTGTGTCTCAGTGTGTCTCAGTGTGTGTCTCAGTGTGTGTGTGTCTCAGTGTGTCTCAGTGTCTCAGTGTGTGTGTCTCAGTGTGTGTCTCAGTGTGTGTCTCAGTGTGTGTGTCTCAGTGTGTGTCTCAGTGTCTCAGTGTGTGTCTCAGTGTGTGTCTCAGTGTGTCTCAGTGTGTGTGTCTCAGTGTGTCTCAGTGTGTGTCTCAGTGTGTGTGTGTCAGTGTGCGTCTCAGTGTCTCAGTGTGTGTCTCAGTGTCTCAGTGTGTGTCTCAGTGTCTCAGTGTGTGTGTCTCAGTGTGTGTCTCAGTGTGTGTCTCAGTGTGTGTCTCAGTGTGTGTGTCTCAGTGTCTCAGTGTGTCTCAGTGTGTGTGTCTCAGTGTGTCTCAGTGTGTGTGTCTCAGTGTGTGTGTCTCAGTGTCTCAGTGTGTGTGTCTCAGTGTCTCAGTGTGTGTCTCAGTGTGTGTCTCAGTTTCTCAGTGTGTGTGTCTCAGTGTCTCAGTGTGTGTCTCAGTGTGTCTCAGTGTCTCAGTGTGTCTCAGTGTCTCAGTATGTCTCAGTGTGTCTCAGTGTCTCAGTGTGTGTGCTTCCCCTGCAGCTCAGCAGTGGGGCTGCACTAAGCTGCGCTGCGGTGAGACGCGGCTCTCGCAGAGTAACTGTCACTGCTCTGAGGACTGTCTGTCTGCTGGAGACTGCTGCACCAACTACAAACATGTCTGCCAGGGTGAGAGCATCAGAGGCTCAGTGCCACTGTACACACACCTGTACACACAACACCTGTACACACACCTGTACACACAACACCTGTACACACAACACCTGTACACACACCTGTACACACAACACCTGTACACACAACATCTGTACACACACCTGTACACACAACACCTGTACACACACCTGTACACACAACACCTGTACACACAACACCTGTACACACACCTGTACACACAACACCTGTACACACAACATCTGTACACACACCTGTACACACAACACCTGTACACACAACATCTGTACACACACCTGTACACACACCTGTACACACAACATCTGTACACACACCTGTACACACACCTGTACACACAACATCTGTACACACACCTGTACACACACCTGTACACACACCTGTACACACAACATCTGTACACACACCTGTACACACACCTGTACACACAACATCTGTACACACACCTGTACACACACCTGTACACACACCTGTACACACAACACCTGTACACACAACACCTGTACACACACCTGTACACACACCTGTACACACAACACCTGTACACACACCTGTACACACAACATCTGTACACACACCTGTACACACACCTGTACACACAACATCTGTACACACACCTGTACACACACCTGTACACACACCTGTACACACAACATCTGTACACACACCTGTACACACACCTGTACACACACACCTGTACACACACCTGTACACACACCTGTACACACACCTGTACACACAACATCTGTACACACACCTGTACACACACGTCTGTAGCTTTGATCGGATCTTTAGGGGCTTTGCTTTGACTTCAGTCTGAATGTTTTGTCTTTAATCACAAACCTGGATGGTGTCGCACTAAATCGTCATGTGTGTTGTTGTAGGAGAGACGGAGTGGGTGGAGGATGAATGTGAGGACCTGTCAGGCCCGACCTGTCCAGCAGGGTGAGACTCTGTCTGCTGGATGACCTGCTCTCAGACTCTCTGCTGTGTGTGACGCTCTGTGTGTTTGTGTAGCTTCCAGCAGCCGCCGCTCCTGCTCGTCTCTCTGGACGGGCTGAGGGCGGAGTACCTGCAGACGTGGAGCACGCTCCTGCCCGTCCTGGATAAACTCAGTGAGTGTCAGGGTGCATTCAGGGCAGCTCCGTGCCTCCGCCTCGGTGCTCACAGGTCTCCGTGTTTTTCCATCCTTCAGAGACGTGTGGGACGTCGGCGCCGTACATGCAGGCAGCGTTTCCCAGCAAGACGTTCCCCAATCACTACACCATTGTCACGGTGAGCACGCCTTATCAGACCACCTGTGCAGCCACACAAAGACGGAGCAGACGGCATTCAGCTTCTTTATGTCAACACGCGGTCCAGCAGGTTTCTGATGATGCAGTTTGTGCGTCAGACGGGTTTCCCTCCACAGCCTCAATAAAGAAGCATGTGGACACACCGGGACACACCCAGAGACACACAGCATGACTCATGAACTCCACTGACTCTAAACGGGCTTTCCCTTCTGCCCCCCCCCCCCCTCAGGGCCTTTACCCAGAATCCAACGGGTTGATTGACAACGTCATGTATGACCCGTGTTGGACGCCACCTTCACCCTGTCTGGTCCAGAAAAAGACAACCCAGCCTGGTACCTGGGACAGCCGGTGAGCCCAACACCACAGAACCTGCAGCAGCCGGGTCACAGCTGAGCATGTGTGACAACAAGGAAACACTCAGCAGCAGCTGAGGAGCGCTGCCGTGACGAGGGGTCAAAGGTCACGATGACCTTGTAAGACACCTTTAATGTTAATGCAGACGGAAACATTAAAGATGTCTTTCAAGCATCAGCTCGTCGTGTCCTCATCATGTCCTTGTTGTGTCCCCATCATGTCCTCGTCGTGTCCTCATCATGTCCTTGTTGTGTCTTCATCATGTCCTTGCTGTGTCCTTGTTGTGTCCCCATCATGTCCTCGTTGTGTCCTCATGTCCTTGTTGTGTCTTCATCATGTCCTTGCTGTGTCCTTGTTGTGTCCCCATCATGTCCTTGTTGTGTCCTCATCATGTCCTTGTTGTGTCGTCGTCGTGTCCTCATTGTGTCCTCATCATGTCCTTGTTGTGTCCTCGTCGTGTCCTCATCATGTCCTCGTTGTGTCCTCGTCGTGTCCTCATCATGTCCTTGTTGTGTCCTCATCATGTCCTTGTTGTGTCCTCGTCGTGTCCTCATCATGTCCTCGTTGTGTCCTCGTCGTGTCCTCATCATGTCCTCACCTTGTCCTCATGTCTCTGCAGATTTGGCACACAGCAAAGTACCAGGGTCTAAAGTCTGGAACCTTCTTCTGGCCTGGATCAGACGTCAAGATCAACGGCAGCTTTCCCGACATCTTCCAGCCGTACAACGGGTGAGACGTCAGAGGACAGTCCTGCGGGGTCCTGTCCTCTCAGCTCCTCTGGGGTTAAAGCGGTGTTAGGTGGAGTCAGGTGACGGCTGAGACGCTCTGACAGGTCTGGGTGGTGTTTTGCCGTCTCTGGCGGTCTGTGGTGATGCAGTGTGTGCCGGTTTACTTTGGTCCTTTGAGCCAATAAATGTATTGATCCTGATAATCAGGTGATACTGTGCTCTCAGGTGAAGGCGAGGAGGAGGAGTCTGACAGCAGTTTAGAGCACTGTGTGATTAGTCACTTAGAAAGGATGGCGCAAAGGGGCGGAGCTAATGCTGCTGACAACCATCAGAAGGCTCAGACACGGTGGTGGTCAGATGGATTTGAGTCCCGAGCTGTGTCTTTGCCTCACTCCTCAAACCACTGAGCTGGATAGACAAACTTTATTGATCCCACAAAGGTGACGTGTTGTATCCGTTTCCACGGCAACTCACCCGCAGCCCCATCCAGACACTGTAGTCTCATGTAATCCTAAAATGCGCCTGGCGGTTACTGGAGCGTGACGCTGACCTCCATGTTCCTGCACCACCCTGACCTCCCATAATGCCTCACTCTGTGTGTGTGTGTGTCTGTGTGTGTGTGTGTGGTTTCAGTAAAGTGCCCTTTGAGGAGCGTGTGTTTTCGGTGCTGAAGTGGCTGCAGCTGCCAGAGGACCAAAGGTTCGTCCTGACTTCCCATCGACTCACACGTTCTGTTCTCCACCTTTAAATAACATCTGCCCGTGTCCCCGCCAGGCCGGACTTCTTCACGCTGTACCTGGAGGAACCGGATAAATCTGGACACAGCTTCGGTCCTGTGAGCGGCGGGGTGAGGTCACATGACTTTATCATCCTGTTAATGTCGTCCATTACAACAAACGATCCGTGATAAGGCTTTTATAGCACAGATAGGAGGGTCTGGAGTCTGGGAATGAACCTTAATGAGGCCGCAGAGCCGGACGCCGGCGCCGGCCTGTGACCTCACATGCAGAGCTGACGCTCAATGTCGGGTTTATGATCAGTCTGCCTGTTTGTCTTTTAGTATCTGTGTCAAAGCACAGGGCTGTGAGAGCGAGTCTGTGCACGCTCCAGAGCAGAGGGAAGCTGATAATGACTGGGTGGAACAGAAAGGGGGCACAGATGAGTGAGGAGTGGAAAAGCCGGTAACATAAGGGGCTTACGTGCCGAGTGATTCATAAAAATAAAGGTCACACGCAGGAATGTGGACGAGGAAGTGCTGCTTTGTGATGAATGCACAAGACAGGAACGCAGAAAGAAAACAAACATCGCAGTCAGACCGGCTTTAAGGCTTAAAGACTCTCAGGTGGAGCTGGAGGCTGAGAGTGAGGTAAAGGTCAGAGTCAGGATCAGAGGCGGCTCTCGGGGTGGATTCCCTCTCTGCGTGCTGTTGCTGAACAGGGACAGCTGATGCTGAGTGCACCTGCAGGCCCCCGGTGGTCTGGTTTATGGTGATAACCCTGTGGGTGTTCCAGCAGGTGCTTCCTGGTCTTTGTACTGTGGCCCTGTATGTGTGGGATGTCGCTCAGCAGTGGTTGTGTCTTACAGCTCATCGTGGCGCTCCAAGGCGTCGATCAGATCATCAGACAGCTCATGAACGGCCTGAAGCAGATCGGCCTGCACCGCTGCCTCAACATCATCATCGTGGCTGATCACGGTATCACACAAACAAACGCACTCTTTCACCCACCTCCTGTTTTAGGATGAGGGGAGACTCCTGCACTGGTCTTTGTTATATAATGACACCAAGACCCCGTTCACACTGGGAACTCAATCCGGCTAGAGCAGGATTCAGGCCGTATCTGGACATATCTGGATAGTGTTCAGTCAACATGAATCCAGATATATCTGGCGACGTGATACTTCTGGTTCACAGGGACAGGGTCCGGGTCGCGTATAAAAGCCGTATGTAAACAACCGAGGAACTACGACAGCTTTGTATATTACGTATATTACGAGGCGCCACCTAGTGGTTTGGAGGACAACAAACAAGCCGGGTTAATCTGGATTGAGTGCGGACACGTGTGTGTGATCGAACGTATCCAGCTTAAAGGCGATCTGGATTCAATCCCACTCTAGCTGGACTGACTCTCTCCAGTGTGAACGGGGCCTAAAGGCCGGGAACAGGGACCAGAACAGGATCAGTACAGACCCACTTATTACACAGTCTGGAACCGTTAGCCTTTATTCATCTCTGGGTCTGGATGCATTTGGAGAAGGAAGCTTCACATGTTCCCAGATAGAGAGACTCAGGTTAATATTTTCTAAGTCACAGACACACACAGTGATCAGCTCCTAAAGCTGCAACAGCGATCACTGAATGGAGGACTGTTCGTCAGAATACACCGACTGACAATCAATCAATAATGTGTCAGATCTAGCAGACGTGTAGAACTTTACAACCAAAAACTGGTGGTGTCTACTCTGGTCTCCTGCAGGCATGGAGGACACGAGCTGTGACCGGAAGGAGGTGATGCAGGAGCTGGTGGGAGACACGCGGGACTACGTGGTGGTGGAGGGACCGCTTGGACGCATCCGAGCGAAGAACAAGGACACAGCGTGTGAGT
This sequence comes from Parambassis ranga, assembly GCF_900634625.1. Lineage (NCBI taxonomy): Eukaryota > Metazoa > Chordata > Actinopteri > Ambassidae > Parambassis > Parambassis ranga. Next base: position 45,952,136 of record NC_041023.1, read on the forward strand.
AAACCTGCAGCAGGTCCACACAGGAGCTGCACTGAGCTCCAGGTCTCATTCATCCAGAGAACAAAGAGCCAGATTCATGTCTGCACCACATGTGGTTACACAAACACGGCCCACACACGGAGACGCAGCAGCACACCGCTCCTGTAGGTGCTGCTGTACACGCAGACAGACACACATGGTTTACATGAAGGACACACTGTGTGTTATGAAGCAGCTGTGTTTGGACATGTGTGTCTATAAGAAGCTGCAGATTCTGTTCCTCCATTCATGATGGAGGGACGTTCAGGGACACTTGGACAAACAGACACTCAGAAATACAGGAAGTCAGGTTTTCAGGATGTTTTCCTCTTTTTTCCAACAGTGGACTCAGCCGGACTCGTCGCTAACATGACTGTAAGTACTCCGTGTTCTTACACAGCTTTGCACCAGTAAATGAGGGACTGCGGTTTTTCCGTCTTTACACGAGCGCCTGTGTGTTTTCAGTGTAAGAAGCCGGCCCAGAAGATCAAACCGTACCTGAAGGCCAACCTCCCGAAGCGCCTCCACTTTGCCAACAGCCGCCGCATTGAAGACGTCAACGTCCTGGTCGAACCAAGATGGCTGTTTGAGAGGTATGCACCTGCAGTTCATCTGCCCTCCACCAGGCTGATGTGGTCAGCAACATAAACGGTGTGCGAGTGTGCTTATACAAAGAAAGGCATGTGATGAGGTCATTGTTTACGGGTCGGTGTTATTCCTCCATGATGACAGCTGGAGTATTCACGATTGATTCACGCTGGGAAAGTTTGTTCTAACGTCTCCTCAGGAGGTCTGCCGCCCGTCATCCTGTCACATGATCAGTCGGTGTGTTCCGATTGGCCTCTGCTCCTCTACACAAACAGACACTCCATCATGTCTGCAGTCAGGCGCGTGTGTGTGTGTGTGTGTGTGTGTGCAGAACACCTCAGACAGACAGAACCCAGCTGCAGGTCAGACTCTCCCAGTGTTTGTCATGTATGGTGTAATATTATTGTCCAACAGACCAATAAAAACTGCAAACATGTGAATTATGTGTGTCCCAGGCTCACAATAAAGGCGTGAGTCCGTCATGGCTTCAGGGCAGAACTTTAAATCTGGAGGATTTTTAACATGTTGAGTAAAGTTTGTGACTTTGTGGCGTTGCAGTTCTTCCTGTTTCACACTACTGCCACCTGCTGGTTTGGAGGGTGCTGCCTTTCACACCGACAGTGCTAGCGAGACGCCCTTTCCACCCTGAAACTTACCGGTGTTTGAGGTGTTTGAGGTGTTTGAGGTGTTTGAGGTGTTTGAGGTGTTTGATATGTTTGAGGTGTTTGCGGTGTTTGGGGTGTTTGAGGTGTTTGGTGCGATGGCAGTTGGTCCCTCCATCACTCCTTCACCGCCTCTTTCAGTGTTGACTGACCCAGCCTGTCTGTGTCCCTGCAGAGCTCCAGGATCTCTGACCTTCTGCTCTGGCGGCACTCATGGCTACGACAACGACGCTGAGAGCATGCACGTGAGCGCTGAAGACTGCCTCCGCCCTCTGACGCTGCTGTCACCGCAGCACTGACTCTCCCTCATCCTCTGTTTCAGGCCATGTTTGTCAGCTACGGCCCCAAGTTCCACTCTAGAACACAGATCGAGCCGTTCTCCAACGTCGAGCTTTACAACCTCATGTGTGGTGAGTGTCAGCGGGTCGCTGGGATTGGTAACAGACCCGTCTGTCCTTGACTCAGTCTGTCCTTGACTCAGTCTGTCCTTGACTCAGTCTGTCCTTCCTGCAGACGTGCTGCAAGTCTCTCCGTCTGATAACAACGGGACTCACGGCAGCATGAACCACGTCCTGAAACAGCCGCACTTCACGCCGGCGCCTCCTGCAGAGCAGAGCGCGCCCACCCAGTGCCCGCTGCTCAGCCTGGACCCGGCAGATGTCCTGGGCTGTTCCTGCCCTGTCCTGGTGGGTGACAGACCTGACACAAGCTCATGTACAGTTAGGTAATGTGACGGCTGCTCCTCCTCTGACTTCACAAGGTGTGGCCGCCAAACACAAACCCACAAATCTTAGAGTTTCACAGCAAGCAGGTTCACACAAAACACTCCAGACTCTTGACTTTAGTTCCTTTTTATGGGTGAAAATGACACTTTCTCGTCCTGCCTTGGGTAATGCTAAGTCAGGCTGATGTTGGCAGATGTTGGAGATGAGTCAGCTTCTCTCTGTGGAACAGATCTTCTGTCAGACACTGTGAAAGCAGCAGGACGTGAGCCGTCGCACTGCAGACGCCCTCTGCCTCTCACACACTTGTTTTGACAGCTCTGTCTTCGCACACCCACACACTGGCTCACAACACCAGACCACGGGTGGATGTGTGTGTGTCAGACTGCTCACTGCAGCATGCAGAGGCCTGTGAGGGTCAGAGCATCCTGACATCCAGCCATGCTCCAGACTTAGTCATCAAAGCTGCAGGGTTTCTGTCCTGCAGGTCTTAAAGTGGTTTAAGGCTCTATATGTCCAAGCTGTGTGAGCTTAGCTGCGTTAGCTTAGCACTCGTGCACCTGCAGTTTGGTGTTTATGTAATTACTGTCACTGCCAGAAGGGGGAGACAAACGTGCTGTATTGTACCTTTAAAAACACTTGAAGCAGCGCAGACCTCGGCCTGCAGCGGTGGATCCTTCCTTGCTCAGACTTGGAGCTGGACTCCGGTCTCACTGTCTTTTCTCTGCCTTCAGGGTGGAAACGCCATCAACGGCCGTCTGAATCTGACTGCAGAGGAAGGTGAGCCGCTTGTGCCTTAAACGCCTCGCCGGCTGCACACAGGTGATTCTCATCCTGCTGGTTTTTCCTCCTGCAGCGTCCGCGGCAGAGAGGACGCACCTGCTGTTCGGTCGGCCCCGGCTGCTGCGGCCTGGTCAGAGTTACTGCGTCCTGCAGCAGGAGGGCTTCATCAGCGCCTACGACCGCACCGCCCTCATGCCTCTGTGGAGCTCCTTCACTGTTGACAAGCCGGTAAACAGGAAGCGCTCCTCGACTGTTAGAGCGCCGTCTCAGCTGATTCATTCTGACGCTGCACATCTTATCTCTGCAGACCAACGCGGATCCGTTGCCGCCGGTAACAGCAGATTGTCTGAGGGCTGATGTTCGTCTCCCAGCATCTCACAGTGCCAGATGTGATCAGTATGGCCCGGCTGGCGGGAACATGATCCCAGCCTTCCTGTATCCGCCCAGTGTGTATTCCATACAACATCCCACTCACTCCCTGATCACACACACACACACACACTCCTCAGCCATGACAATCACTTCCTGTATCTGACACTTTGACACACGAGTGCTTCCTTCCACAGAATTCCACCCACATGTGTTATCTCGGATGTGGAGGGTAGCATGGCTCTGCATGTTCACACCGTGTTATCATTCATAGGAAAGTGTGGATTTTATTTCACCATATTAGTGTTTCATCAGAGCTGCTTCCACAGAGGAGCTGGCCTTCAGGCTGCAGGAGACAGGGGAGACAGGCTTTTAATGTGAAAGGTCAGGAACCAGTGGACCAGTCTGTGCTGTTGTGTTTCTACAGATCTGAACGTCACCGCCGACCAGCAGTTTGACGCTTTACTGATGAGCAACGTGGTGCCGATGTACCGCCACTTTAAGAGTAAGTTCACTGTAAAAAAATAAACGCAGCGCGTCAGTGAAGACCCCTCACATCCAGCCGGTCTGTCCTCTGTCTGTCAGGGATCTGGGACTACGTCCACGACACCCTGCTGAAGAAATACGCCTCCATTTACAACGGCGTTAACGTGCTGACGGGCCCCGCCTTCGATTACAACCACGACGGGCGGTACGACACCGCAGAGCAGATCCAGCAGTGAGTGTCAGGCTGTACAGGACGAGTCAGCTCTTCCTGTTCTGTCAGAACCAACCTGGTCTCAGACGCTGGTTCTGTGGAGTCGTGTCCTCTGAGTGTTTCTGTCTCACCGCAGGTTCCTTCCTGGTACCAACATCTCCATCCCGACTCATTACTTCCTGGTTCTGACCAGCTGCAGGGACTCCACCCAGTCAGTGAGCCGCTGCGATGGCGAGCTGCAGACCGTCAGCTTCCTGCTGCCGCACCGCCCCGACAACTCGGAGAGCTGCAGGGTGAGTGGTTATTACCTCGGAAGGCCCGCACACCCCGCTGTGTGACCTCTAACTGTGTGTGTGTTCGCTCAGAGCGCCGAGGCGGAGTCTCAGTGGGTGGAGGACCACATCTGGTTCCATCAGAGTCGGGTCAGAGACGTGGAATGGATGACCGGACTGGACCTTTACCAGGACAGCCACCGACCAATCCCAGAGCTGCTGAAGATGAAGACGCGCCCCACGGCCGCCATTCACAGGAAGCAGTGAAACACACACACACACACATATAATTATACATATTTTATTTATTTCTTTGTAATTTTCCTGCTGATGTTCATTTGAACGTGATGCTTCTCTGTAATCATTTTGTTCTGGTTCTGAATTTGAATAAATCTGAACACCCTCAGCCCGTCTGAACGGCGTCTTAAACAGGAAATGAAACAGGAAGTACAGCTGCATGTTTGGATTCATCATCACCCCCACACCTGCCTGCCTGCTGGCGGCTCCGCGCTCAGCATCAGGGTGAGAAGTGATGAGCGGCGGCAGCTCAGACACTCCTGGATAAAAAGGGATTTTCCACCAAACATGCAGCAGACGGGTCCACGCAACTCATCAGAGTCCAGCACCGATCATCCTGACACTCTGGGGAAACTCTGGGGGTTTCCAGGCTCTGACACACACTCCCATGCTAGCATGTCCCACAGGGGGCGCTCTGCAGACAGGACACTACGAATGAACTGTGAAGTTCATCAAACCGATCAATGTTCCACTTTTATTCCTAATCAATAAACGTCCAGTTCTACGTTCTAGTCTACATCATTACACATCATCCAGCAGCAGCAGAGCCCCTATAGAGGTATGACCCCGGTCACACTGGGGACATCAGTCCGGCTAGAGCAGGATCAGCCATATCTGGATATATCCGGATTGATTTCAGCCCCCCTCTGGGAGCTGGATCTATCCGGATCGGCTTACATCTGGCTCAGGTCTGAGACTCCTGCTAGTGACGTGATGCTTCCGGTTCACGGGGACAGTGTCCGGGTCGCGTACAGAAGCCGTATGTAAACACCGAGGTTATTTTCCACAGGGCTGCAAAGGAATAAATGAAAAGCTTGAACGACCTCGGAGCTCCGTCTCCGAGTCCAGGTGTGTGTGTGTGTGTGATGCACTCGGCCTCATAAAGAAAACCTCCACTCAGTGAAGGGTGAACCCACATTCTGAGGAAGAGGAGGCTGTAACACAAACACACCCACCGCCGTCACCATGGGAACCGACATACCAGCACACTTCTCATGTTGTGTGACTTCCTGTGCTGATGTTAATCCACCATGTTGGTGGTGGTGGGTTAACGGCTGCATGCCAGCCAGCAGCCATGATGGAGGCGCACTGCGTTCACATCACATGACCCCTCGGTCCAACAGCAGTGACGTCAAACTCCTCATCACCTGACGTACAGCCATGGTTTAGCCTGTGTGTGTGTGTGTGTGTGTGTGTGTGTGTGTGTGTGATTGCTCTCAGATGACTGGCTGCTTCTTGCTCAGAAGCCTCCATTGATCTGTTGAAGTACAGTGTTTATGTTCTAATTTGTTGATGATGTCAGTAACAGTAAGTCTGCGGTCAGCCTCACACACACACAGACACACACACAGACACACACTCACTCTGGCAGTTCCACACTCCGGCTCTTCACTGTGCAGAACAACCAACCAAAGAAGGAAGCAGCCTCCAAACATTTCACACTTTGTTTGGATCTCCCCGCCGCCATGGCAACCCCTCCTCCTAAGCTGGGAGGGATTCCCTCTTACGCAGAACACTGATGCAGACATGTCTGCGTCAGAGAGCGCCTCTGTAAGCAGCTGCATACCATTAACCCCTTTGTAGCCTGTTAGCGTGCTACCTTTCACCCGAATACATCAAGTTCCTCACGACTTCCTCCTGCAGCTCTTCCTCTGCTCAGCGGGAGGTCCGACCGCTTGACGGCGTCCACATGGTCAAAGATGTGTCATCAGGACGTTGAGCTGAGGGTGCTACAGCAGGGTTGGCCTCTTGGGGGCGCTGCAGGAGCCTGGCCTTCCTGACATGGAGCTAGTTTGTAGGTGGAGTTATTAGCTTAGCATGTGTGTTGACTCGTGTAAAATGGCAGTTAGCTAGCTGGTTGTAGATGGCTCTGTTAGCTAATGTCAGGACGTCAGCAGTGCTAGTCAGAGGGGTCATGTGTGTCCCGGCGCTCATAGCTGGCTGTCCTCGGATTGACTCCTTAGCTAACGGTAGCTGCAGTTCACTGCAGGGCCGCAGGGGGCGCTGTCACGCTGCAGCCTGACTGAGGCTCGGGCCTCCTTTCACACTGAAACAAGCTGCGGTTTGTCCACAAGGTGTCAGCAGAGGTCTGTTCCCTGGTGGAGGGGCCAGTCAGGATCAGGTGTCTTTCCACAGAAGCCGCTCTCCTCCTGGTCCTGAGTCCGGTCCTGAATCCGGTCCTGAATCCGGCCAGACCACGAGCAGCTCCGGTGGTTTTCCACATCAACACATTCCAGTATGTGCTTATTAAAGGATTTGCAGAGGTCTGTGTGTGTGTCTCTGTGTCTGTGTGTGTGTGTGTCTCTGTGTGTGTGTGTGCCTCTGTGTGTGTGTGTGTGCCTCTGTGTGTGTGTGTGTGTCTCTGTGTGTGTGTGTCTCTGTGTCTGTGTGTGCCTCTGTGTGTGTGTGTCTCTGTGTCTGTGTGCGTCTGTGTGTGTGTGTCTCTCTCTCTCTGTGATTATTCTTGTATTCTTATACAGATCAGATAGGGCTCTGTTGTGTCTGTGTGTGTCTCTCTCTTTATGTGTGTGTGATTATTGTTATTATACCCATAGGGAGGGCTCTGTTGTGTGTGTTTGTGTCTCTTTATGTGTGTGTGTGTGTGTCTCTCTCTCTCTCTCTCTCTGTGTGTCTCTCTCTCTCTCTCTCTCTCTCTCTGTGTCTCTCTCTCTCTCTCTCTTGTGTGTGTGAGTCTTGTTATTATACCGACAGGGAGGGCTGTGTTGTGTCTGTTGTCTCGCGCTGAGTGGGCTGTCAGTGGGTCAGAGTGACACTGAGTCACGGGGTTTTGTTTAGGGGCGTGCAGATAAATAGCGCGCGGCGCACGGAGCGCGGCATCCTGCTGACGGCTGCTCCCGGTTCGGACCATGGCTCGGCTGACAGGCGGCGCTGGGATTATAATCCGGGATCCGTCCTCCGGTTTAACCCGCTGTGTTCTTTCCTCCCAGCTCCTCGCGCTGCTCCTGCTCTCGGCGCGCGCCGCCCTGGCTGACGGCGCGTCCTCGCCGCTCCAGACCTTCCAGGACCGGGACCCTCTGACCGGGAACGCGGTGCAGTGTGACCGCTGCCCGCCCGGCACCTTCCTGCGCTCCAGCTGCTCGTCCGCGCAGAGGAGCGAGTGCGCGCCGTGCCCGCAGGGCTCGTTCACGGCGCTGTGGAACCACATCCCGAGGTGTCTGCGCTGCGGAGTGTGCGGACAGAACCAGGTGGTGAAGAGGCCGTGCGCGGCGGACAGCGACTGTCTGTGCGAGTGCAGGCCGGGATACTTCTACAAGCACGAGCACGACCAGTGCGTGCGCCACAGCCAGTGCGCGCTCGGGCACGGCGTGCTGACCAAAGGTGGGTGCTGTGAGGTCATGAGGTGAGGAGGAGGAGGAGGATATGTAAAAGTACAGTCAAGTACAAATACTTAGTTACTTTCCAGCACTGCAAATGGTTACCATGGAGACAGTGCTTGTCAACAAACGGACCCCAAAGTGAAGCCATGGGGCCGTTTGTGTCATGCACTGTGTCCCGCTGCTGCCCCACAGAGGCCACCGGAAGCAACAACGCCAGTCTCCTCTCACTGTGAATCCTGCGTTCTGATTGGACAGCCAGCATGTGATTAACCCTGTGTGTCTCTGTCCTGCAGGCTCTGCTCATCAGGACACCGTCTGCCAGGTGTGTCCTAACGGAACGTTCTCCGACGTCTCCTCCGCCGAGCTGAACTGCTCCCAGCACAGGAGCTGTGAGGAGGCGGGGCTTCAGGAGGTGATGACGGGCGACACGTGGCACGACAGCGTGTGTGCCGACAGCAGGCAGCTCAGAGGTGAGGCCAGTTCACGTCAAACGGTTGTCACATGACCAGAAATCAGCTCCGCTTCAGGTCCCACACACTCTGACCCGCTGCTTTGCTGCTCCGCCTCTTTCAGACGGAGCCGACTACCTCAGAGAAGTCCTCCCCGCCTTCTTCGCCCACCATCACATGAAGGTGAAGCGGCTGCGCCGGATCGTGCGCAAGCTGCTATGTGTGCCCTGCGTCACACCTGCGGACACGTCAGCGCTCGGCCTCTCTGAGCTGCGTGCGCGGATCAACGCCTGGGTCGCCACGGCAACGCCGATGGAGATCCGACAGCTTCCGTCCATCCTGAACAGAACGAACGCTCGAAGCCTCGGCGAAAGGTTAGAGAGGAAGCTGGAGCACATCGACGCTCGGCTGGCAGAGCGCCACCATCAGGGGAACGAGGTCACTGTAGTATCAGCGTAGGACCTGACCTGTACGAAGCACAGGTCTTTATTGGACGGTGAGCAGCAGGAGCACTGACACAACATGAGTATAGAAACACACCGTGAGGCCTTCAGGGACGTGCCGAGAGCTGCTCAGCGAGGCGGGGTGTGATGTCAGCGAGCTGCTCGGCTCAGGTCATGTGACTCACTCACTCCATGATGTCACACAGGTGGTGGCCCTCTGTGTGGAGGAGGAGCCTGCAGGACGTCTCCCTCCGCCCCGCTCGCGCTCCGTCCTACCGAGTCACAGCTGCACTAATTTATTCACTATTTATAGGAGGAGCATGTTTGTGATGTCAGAATGTTTCATGACGTGTCGATGAAAAGGTTCTATGATGCTTGAATAAAACGCTGCAGGTACCATCAGCTCTGGATGTCATCACACAGACACACACACAGACACAAGATAACACAACACACACAGACACGTCCACGAGATAACACAACACACACAGACACAAGATAACACAACACACACAGACACGTCCACAAGATAACACAACACACAGACACACGGCCACAAGATAACACAACACACACAGACACAAGATAACACAACACACACAGACACGTCCAGAAGATAACACAACACACACAGACACGTCCACAAGATAACACAACACACACAGACACAAGATAACACAACACACACAGACACGTCCAGAAGATAACACAACACACACAGACACGTCCACAAGATAACACAACACACACAGACACGTCCAGAAGATAACACAACACACACAGACACGTCCACAAGATAACACAACACACACAGACACACGTCCACGAGATAACACAACACACACAGACACGTCCAGAAGATAACACAACATACACAGACACGTCCAGAAGATAACACAACATACACAGACACGTCCAGAAGATAACACAACACACACAGACACACGTCCACGAGATAACACAACACACACAGACACGTCCAGAAGATAACACAACATACACAGACACGTCCACAAGATAACACAACATACACAGACACGTCCAGAAGATAACACAACATACACAGACACGTCCACAAGATAACACAACACACACACAGCGCCTCCTGACGTCTGTCATTAGTCGACTCAAACCTTCGTCTTACAGTTTTTTCTGATTTTAAGCACATTTCTGTAACTATTGGCTATTTGTGCAAAACTCTACACACAAATAAAACAACCTTACACCAAATCAGCAAAACATTGTAGATCTCTTGCAAAAGCTAATACATGTTGCTTAACTCTTCAAACCTTTGTAAAAATATATTTTTGTACCACACAGTTAACACAAACCACCATATTACTAAGCACACAATGTGCCAACTACACACTGATGGTATTAACTGAAAACACATCTGGCTTCTGCTTTCTCTGTGCACAAGGTCTGTCCATGTGAGGTCAAACCTTTGTCATAAATAGTTCTATAAACACAGGGATTCAAATTTCAAGTATGAATGTTTATTCACACACATCAAAACAAACACAAGAAAACATACAATTTCACTGAAAGAGAGAGAAAATCAGTCTCATTGTCTCTCTGGGTCTGGACACAGAATCTCATCATGCAATGTCTTCTAGTCCAAGGCACCGGGGAACATGTCTCCTGGAGTGCTGTATCCAGGCCTGACATGATGCCTGGTCCATATCCTCGCATGCCTCCTTCCAGATGCTGGATGTCTATGATTCTGTGGAGTAACAGTTTCAGTTTTACATGTACAGTGTTGATGTTTTTCTCATTAGAGTATGGTACAGCTACAAAACTTAGAGTGAGGGAACTGTACTAACCCATTCTCATCAATATGTCCTTATGATGCTTGCTACAGGCTCAGGCTGAACCCGGTGTCCAGCTTCCCTCAGGGTCATTCCATGGTTGATCACATGATCCACTATTGTAGCTCCGATGACATCAGTAATTCTATTTCTTCTTACCCTTCCTCCTTCCTCTTCACCTCCTCGTCCTCTTCCTCTAAATTCACCTCCTAGTCTTCGTCCTCCTCCTCTTCCTCCTCTTCCTCATGTCCTCATCCTCCTCTAATTCTCACTCTTCTCAGTCTCCTTCTCCCTCCATTGTTCTCCACACTGAAGCTTACCTGTGGCTTATTTACAGCTCGTGCTGATTGCAAAGTGAACTAATGATGTAAAACAGTTCTCACATGTGACAGTGTAGCCAGACAGTTGGCAAAGCAGTGTAAACACCAGCCATACATGTGTGTAGTTTGACTAGGAGTGTGTTGATCAGAAGTTGTGTGTAAAGCAGTGAGTTGTGTTTACAGTTCAGCACAAAGATGCTGTGAAGTGGATTATATTTATACATTTGCAAATTGTGTGTTACAAAAGTGCAAACTGAGTGTAAAGCTGTTTTTTGCTTTTAGTTTTGTAAACTCAGTGATTTTGCTAAAACTATTAATAGTTTTAGAAATTGTGCTATAAGAATCATTGTTAGTGTTTAAGCAATCAGAAAAAACTGTAAAGAACACACACAGACATCGGCTGAATGAACGGGGCCGATCGAGGCTCGACAGTCAGATCAGACTCTTTGATTATTGATCATGATGTAAAATATGAAGTCATGCAGCAGACACACAGCTGTGATCGTCACACACCGTCACACACAGACACACAGCTGTGATCGTCACACACAGACACACAGCTGTGATCGTCACACACAGACACACAGCTGTGATCGTCACACACAGACACACAGCTGTGATCGTCACACACAGACACACAGCTGACACACACACGTCATGCTAAATGGGCCGATCCAGGTGGTGCTGATGCTGTAGTTAGCTTAGCATTAGCTTTGAGCTTCAGACCTCACGCTGTGTGTGTGTGTGTGTCGCTGTCAGCCTGAGCTGTTGCAGCCTGGTCTGCCGTCAGCTTGTTGTGTTGTTGTTTCCAGCTCTGGAGGACAGAGTGTGTGTCGCCATCAGGCTGAGCTGGTGGTGTGTGAGTGATGTGTGTGAGGCAGACAGCTGCTTGTAAACATCACATGTCAGCTCCTCTGAAAGCAGAAACATGACACGGCACTTTCTGTTCCGTCCTCCTGTCACAGTGGGGGGCGGCGGCGGCGAGGGCGGCGGTGCTCTGATCCTGACCTCTGTGACCTTTGTGTCTGAGCGCTGATGACAGCGGCATCATCAAGTTTCCTTAGTGTTCTCCTCTCTGTCACCATGGCGACCACAGAGCCGGCCCGCCTGATAGGTCCGTCCAGCCTGTCAGCCTGTGTGGTGTCCTCCGCCCTCCGTGTGGGTCGGTTGCGTGCAGCAGGTGTTTGTGTTTCCACTGCGGCGGCGCCTCTGTTTACCTCACGCTGCCTGAAAGAGGAAGCACACGGCAACTTCCTGCAGCTGATGGGAACAGTCCGTGGTACCGTCAGTACCGTACTCACAGACACATGACGGGCGTCAGCTGACACCGACCTCACACTCTGAACCAGGAAGTTAGGAACAACAGAGCTGAAGGCTCTGATGTTCCAGGAAGCTGTCAGGGCGGGAATCCACCAGCAGGGCCTGTGACACTGATTAACCCTTTGTGTCCTTCCTGCCTCAGTGTCACTGAGAGGCTGCTGAGAAACGCTGATCATGTTTCAGACAGACGGGCCGGTTCTGACCGCCACACCACATCCTTCCAGCTCAGACTGAAAGACTTCAGGAAGTACCTGAATCAGGACTGACTCACCTGACCGGGCAGTCCCTACCTGCTGCTACACACACACACACACACACAGACACACATCTAATCAGTCCACCTGCAGGCTGATGCTTCATCCAGAGCGCCGGGGAGCAGCCATCTTCTGCTGTTAGGTAGGAAATGTGTGTGTGTGTCACTGACATCTTGTTGTGTGTGTGTGTGTCACTGACATCTTGTTGTGTGTGTGTGTGTCACTGACATCTTGTTGTGTGTCATTGTGTGTCAGCCTTGTGGTGCAGGCCTTCCTGTGTGCGTGGTTTGGACCTGGTCTCTGTGGCCTCTGACAGGAGGCTCCACTCTGTCTCCACATGTGGCCTTCATCAGGTCTGGACTACATCTTCCTCCTCCGGTCTGAGTCCCTCCCTGACTGTGGTTTCTGACACACCTACGCAGCCCTTCGCCCGGGCACAGGGGGGACACCCTGCACACAGAGAGGCCGGGCCTGGATCATGGAGCCTGCTTCCCTGGGTGTGGTTCAGTTGTGGTTCAGGTGTGGTTCAGGTGTAGCTGCTCTGATGTGGTTTGACATTCAAATGGGTCCTTCCAGCAGCCTTTGCATGCAGGGAGCAGCAGTGTGTGCGCTCTGACACTGAGTCACACAAACATGCAAATACAGCAGAGACCATGTTGTGTACATGATGTGACAACCTGACCTCTGATGACACAACACAGGGCGCTGAATGGAGCCTGTGTCAGCGCAACTACACAACCACAGAGACACACAACCAGAGACACAACAACCAGACAGACACACAACAACCAGAGAGACACAACCAGAGACACAACAACTAGAGAGACACACAACCAGAGAGACACACAACCAGAGACACAACAACAACCAGACAGACACACAACAACCAGAGAGACACAACCAGAGACACAACAACCAGACAGACACACAACAACCAGAGAGACACAACCAGAGACACAACAACCAGACAGACACACAACAACCAGAGAGACACAACCAGAGACACAACAACCAGACAGACACACAACAACCAGAGAGACACAACCAGAGACACAACAACCAGACAGACACACAACAACCAGAGAGACACAACCAGAGACACAACAGCTAGAGAAAGACACAACAACCAGACACACAACCAGAGACACAACAACCAGACAGACACACAACAACCAGAAACACAACAACCAGAGACACACAACCAGAGAGACACACAACCAGAGAGACACAACAACTAGAGAGACACACAACCAGAGAGACAACAACTAGAGAAAGACACAACAACCACAGACACACAACCAGAGACACAACCAGAGACACACGTGTGTCCTGTAGGATCTTTGTGAAAATGTTTACAAACTAGATGAGGTGAAGCAGAAAGGGTTAACAGCCCTCTGGGCTCCTGGTTGTGTGACAGTTTTGTGTACCTGAGGTAACACACAGCTCTCTGTGTGGACCTGTCAATCATCAGCTCAGGTCCTATTTGAATGTTTCCAGCGCTCGTCATTTGCCTGTCGCCCCGTCTGCTTCACAGATCATTAGCCCAACGGCTGATAAAGGGATCGGTCTGCAGGCTGGAAACCCCGGCCGCACTCAGCCAATGATGATGATGATGACCTCACTGATGTCCTCAGTGATCCTCAGTGATGTCATCACTGAGAACATCAGGTGGCACTGAGGGCTAATTAAGCACGGCTCAGTTTCACAATGACAGCGGAGCACAGAGTGAAACCACAGAGCTGATGCTGTCATGATGGAAGCACGCAGCCTGAGCCCAGAGGCCGCCTGGCAGGATCAGGGCCTGAGGGTCCTGATCCTGCCAGGCGGCCTCTGGGCTCAGGCATCAGCCTCAGCTCTGTGGTTTGACACAGGAGGCTCGGTGTGTCACAGACGTCTCCCGAGAAAACCTTTGTGTTCCTCATGAAGAGAATTTCTAACAAACAGAGGACAGAGTGTCACCAACATGGCCGCCCCCTCGGTCACCCCCCTCAGACACACTCACACACACACAGACACACACAGGCTGACATCAGACCTAATCTTCTCTGTATGAACTCAGATGTGTTGATGGGTCAATGAGCAGCAGGGCGTGTGCTGAGCTCCCATCAGGCCTTGGTGTGAAACATTCTTAAACTTTCCTCTAAAAGGTGTGAGCGCTGAGTCAGGTTCAACATGAAGCTCACAGCTCACATC